>NC_091181.1:35338293-35350793 GCF_040958095.1 Procambarus clarkii
AGTTATTAACACACTAAGGGTAAGTAATTGTCAAGAGAAGGCTAGTACTATCATGTATAAACTGGGGGTTTATTGTATTATCTAAGTATAGGATAGCCATGATTAAGGTCAGAGAATGGCCGTAATCCTATCATTACATGATCCTTCCCTGTACATAACGAAGATTTAAGACAGGTTTAAATGAGCTTCCACCAATGATAACTTTACAGCATTGAAACATCTTGGACAGCTGTTTAACTAATGTAACCAGCACAGACATCTGGTGATGTCGGCCAGGTTATACACTAACAGTCAGCTAGTATACATAACTAGCAAAGTCAGCTAGTATACATAACTAACAATGCCAACTACTATACATAACTGACAAATTCGGCCAGGATAGTCAACTAACAGAGGAAGTCAAGATAGACCTACCTTACCTTGAGGTTACCTTGAGGTGCTTCCGGGGCTTAGTGTCCCCCGCGGCCCGGTCGTCGACCAGGCCTCCTGGTTGCTGGACTGGTCAACCAGGCTGTTAGACGCGGCTGCTCGCAGCCTGACGTATGAGTCACAGCCTGGTTGATCAGGTAGACAACTAACAGAAGCAGCCAAAACAGACCTTATATCGGACCAAACAACTGAGTATAACCTTCCAGAAATAAAAGATAGCAGAGATTAGTACCAAATAAAAAAAATAGACGGAAACCCTCGTATGTTAAACACAAAATATAATTAGCTTCACGAAGAGAGTAACGACACATAATACAATAAAGTATTACAGAAGAAGAAGAAAGGGGTAATGTAGATGAGCTTTCTAACCCTTCAGTATTTTGTAGAGAACCCTCTACCACATCAAGGAATATTTTACTCTTCATGGCCTCAGAAAATGTGAATGATATGTCGCACATTAGAGGGATATATAGGAAGTTTGGGCTTTGTTACAATGTTGGGTGAAGAATGTTTAGTAATGAGAGTTTTAAAGGGAAAATAATGTTTTTCGTGATGATTATGAGTGTTCTAGGAGGGTATATGAGGGGGCTTGTGAGTGAGTGGTGAGGTAATGGTAGCCTGACGGTCCTCGCTCCACGCAATTAGGTAGATTTGGGGGAGGTACGTTATGGCTGGGCGACGGGTATGGCTCAACGACAGGTATATAACTGGACGACAGGTGTATAGCCTGTATACTACAAATGTATGGCTGTGGTAGTCGACAGGGAAATGTCTAGAACAGAACACAGATATGACTGGAACAGGTCAGGCATGGGTGGAACAGGTATGGGATGGAATAAAACGACGAAGGGTTATGGGTGTAACATTAGACACGAATGGCTATAGAAGTGGAGAATTGTTGTTGTTGTTGTTGTTAAAGATTTGCTACCAGGAACAAAAAGTTCCAAGTAAAACGGGCTATGGTGAGCCCGTAGTAAAGTGGAGAGGGAATTTCTGGACAGACATGACCAAAACAGGAAAGCGGTAAATGCTGGAAGACAAAGTGTAAAGCAAGTTTAATGTCACAGCTGTCGAATGTATACGAAAGTACTTAAGGAAAATTCCTGTTTCAATTCTTCCTTCGTGGTTTGACACTGTCATATATATATATATATATATATATATATATATATATATATATATATATATATATATATATATATATATATATATATATATATATATATCATCAAGAGAGTGAAAGTTGTACCCTTCTGGTGATTACAGATTACACCCCGAGACAATACGAATTTTCCTAAATGCAGAAATGCAAAGAACAAAACAAAATTCGTATAAGGTGGGCAAGTGTGCAGAAGAGAGGAGCTGGAACAAGGTAGTGACGTGTCTGGGCCGGCCAAACCACGATATATACCCGCCAAGGAGTCATTCCACACACTTGTTATGGGCACAGAATGAGGCACCGGAAGGCCGGAATGCGACGCTTGCCAGCGCAATTGAGGGTAAGTTGGGGAAGTCATGTCTGCCAGGGAAGACACCCCGTCATGTCAGAGGAAGGGAAGCCTGGCAGAGGAAGGGAAGCCTGGCAGAGGAAGGGAAGCCTGGCAGAGGAAGGGAAGCCTGGCAGAGGAAGGGAAGCCTGGCAGGGAAAGGAAGCCTGGCAGAGGAAGGGAAGCCTGGCAGAGGAAGGGAAGCCTGGCAGAGGAAGGGAAGCCTGGCAGAGGAAGGGAAGCCTGGCAGAGGAAGGGAAGCCTGGCAGAGGAAGGGAAGCCTGGCAGAGGAAGGGAAGCCTGGCAGAGGAAGGGAAGCCTGGCAGGGAAGGGAAGCCTGGCAGAGGAAGGGAAGCCTGGCAGGGAAAGGGAGCCTGGCAGAGGAGGAGGGTAAGACAGGCACAGAACCCTTCACGGGACGTCTTGACCCCAACACATGACGCGTCTCAATTTGAATGCAAATACATGTCTCAGGAACACCTCCGGGGGAGGGGGATGGGGAGGGGGAGGAGGAGGGGGGGAGGGGGAGGGAGCGTATTGGCGGGATTTACCTATCAACACTTACCTACCGGTACCTACAGGGAGGTGAAATCTAGCCTGGCGGTTCCCGCTGCGTTATATAGCTTAGCTATTCTGACGTTCCAGTTCTTTCTCGGATTTGGCCTTTTAAGTTGTGAGTGGAGGTGGCTTCCACAACTTGTTTTTTTCCAGTGGTTTTCACTTGTTGACTGCCTGAACAGAGTATACGTGTATTTCCTTACATTTCCTCGAGTTATTTGCGTTTCCAGTTTCCATATATGTATGTCCTCTCATCCTACTTCCTCTCATTTTAATGAGGCTGCCCTTTCCCACCTTGTCTCGTCCACTCAGTATTTTGTATGTTGTGATCATATCACCTCTGTTTCTTCTCTACTTTAAGTTTGCGAGATCTAGTTTCCTTTCATATGCTTTCGCATCTTAATCCTCTTAACTCTGGCACCAATCTTGTTGCAAACCTCTGAAGTTTTTAATTTTGATTTTATGGTTTCCAAGGTGCGGATTCCATGGCCGGTGCTGCACATTGAAGTACTGGTCTAACATATGTTGTGTGTAGTTTGCCTTGAAGAAAAGGTCCTGATTCAGGTTCACGAAGAGGTGTTAGATTATTCTCAACCTGTTTACTTTTTTCCAGCACTCTGCATTGAATACTTGTCACTGACACTGGTCTGTAATTTGGTGTCGTCTGCTTGTCCCATTTTCTTGATTAGGACCATGTTTTCCCTTTTCCAGAATTCTGGGAGATTTCCTGTTTTTTATGTTTTATTGAAGATTTTTGTTAGCAGGTGACAAAGTTGCTGAGAAGACTCCTTCAGTCTTCGGTAATATTAAGTCCCCTTCAGTCTTAAGGAGTCCTCCTCCTCCTCCTCCTTAAGTCTTCCTTCAGTCTCCGGTAATATTAAGTCTAGTTCAATTGATTTTGTTTTCTTTCATCTCACAAGCTTCGTTTCCTCGTTGGCTCTTTGGTTAAAAAATTCCTGAAATATGTTGAGTTCCTCACACAACTCCTTATCGTTTTCGGACTCTTCACAGAACTGAAAAATCATAATTCATCCCCCCAAAATATAGAATTCATCACTGAGCGCTAAGTGTGTGCCAATAATTTATACACTATTCTATACAATAATCTATACACTATATTGATGGTACCATAACAATGGTACCATCAAGCTCTCATTTATCAACGTCAAATGGGTTTTCTCAGCAAAAAAACAACAAAAAATTGCTGTTTCTATCTTGCTGTTAACAGCATTGGATTTATAGGAAATGTAGATGTTTATCTCTCAGAATGTTTGGTAATATGTTCATTGTTTGTGATGTGTGTATATGTATGTATTAACACGATGTACTGAACGGGGTGAGAATAGCTTGAGCTACCTCATCCCTTTGTGTGTATTTTACCTCAATAAACTTATTTCAATTTCAATTCAATTAGATTTGTCTTCTGTGATGGGGTTTAATTGATCGTTGAAATAGACATTCCACAACTAGGGACCAAGTACGCTACCCTGTGGTACACAGGCACTAGTTGCGTGGCTTTTAGATCATGTCACATTTGGGACTATCATCACAGTCCTTTGTTGATAATGGCGACTTAACAGAACAGAACCTGTGATGCCTGTTGCTTGAAGTTTCGATAGCAATGCACGATGGAATACCTTCTCAAAGGCACAGCAATGAATAGTGGAAATAACAGAGCTGATCTTAGATTTCTTTCTGCCTTCCCCCCCCCCCCCCCCTCTCTCTCTCTCTCTCTCTCTCTCTCTCTCTCTCTCTCTCTCTCTCTCTCTCTCTCTCTCTCTCTGTTTCTTAGTCCTGTCGTTACTAGGACCCTCCCCCCACACCCATACACACACAGAGACTGTGACAAGCCAGTAATCTTGTGGTCGGTGCATACATAATTCAACCCTCTTAGTTTAATTTCCTACATGTTGCGAGACACAACAACCGGCTCTCTCTCGACGTTGCGCCCTGAGGGAAGGCAGGATTGAGAAAGCTGTAGGTTGTGTACAGACAGGAAGTGAGGTGGGGACAGGTGGTGTGACAGAGGACGACTAGACAGTGGTGGACAGTTACAGGGGGATGTTGAAGAATGTCGTGGAGAGGAAATAGAGATGCAAAAACATCTCAAGGAGGATGTTAATGGCAGAAATGGGATTGAAAACGTCTTATGGAGGATATTTGAGGCGGGAAAAGGGTGTGGAGTAGGGTATAGAGTGTTTAGAAGGAGCGGAGGGGTGTTCAAAAAGACAAAGGCCTAGACGATCATTGAAGAAAGTGTTGGATAAGGAGTAGGTGCTGAAGAGTGTGATAAAGCTGGTATCTGAGACGAAGTGGGAATAAAACAAGTGTTGAAAATGGGAGAGATAAGATGGTGAGAGAGAGAGAGAGGGAGGGGGTGAAGATGGAGTTGAAGAGGGGCTTAAGAGGGCGTTAAAGACACTTGGAGAGGCAACAGAGTTGTAGGATGGAGAGCTGGGGGATATACACCTGACGCAGGGAAGGATGAGGGCCTGCAGGTGTGTGTGTGTGTGTGTAGGCTCAGAAGCTGCAGGACGAACCATAGGAGCTGCAGGAAGCATCACAGAAACTGCAGGAGGAGGGATACATAATTCACAAGAGGGAAGAGGGTAAGAAGGAAAGGGTTACTGAGCCAACGGTAGTAGGAAGGGGCAACCAGAGATGAAGGGTGAAGGGAACGCTGGAATAGAGTTGGATGTAGACAAATGCTGGAGGGGAAGGTAAGTGGAAAGGAGAGTAGGGAGAAAGATTGGGTGAAGGTTGGGGGGGGGGGGGTCGCTGGAATAGAAGAAATGGGGAAAGGATTGTTTAATAGAGTTAAGGGATGAAAACATTAGATTGAAGATAAGAAATAAGAAGTACACCGAAGAAAAGTAAGGGAAAAGAGATGTTATAAAGGAAGGAAGAGGGATGGAAGGGAAGTAGGAGGGAGAGAGAGAGAGAGAAAGGGACACCGAAGGGGCAGACAACTTGTAGGAAAAGGGCCACAGCAAGACAGAGAATGAGGGGAATAGTGACTCAAGATCCCGTAGGGGGAAGACAAAAGAGATGGGAGCCTTGGGACGGTAACAAATCATTTATCAAAGTATAGTGAAGAGTGTCTCTCCCCCCCCCCCTATCACCCTCTTGCGAGACACTCCACTCCCTCCTTCGTCACTCCAAAGGAAAAATTGATCTAGTGTGCGACAATATTTTCTTTGGGAAAAGTGTATATTTACTTTTTTACCTGTATAAAACGTATATTCCAGTGTCAGGAAAAGTTGGAGGCGCCTGTTAGGCAGCCCTGATCATTTCCACCATTAAACCACGTGACCTACACACACAGCCAATAGGAGGCCAGAGACACGTGGCAGGACGTGATTGGTGATATCATGTATCAACAACAAATTTGACTGAATGTCAAAAGGGGTAATTCAAGAGATATTTAATGTTATCATGTATATATATTGCATAAAATGTATTCTCATACACTTTGGTGAGAGAGAGAAAAAAAAAGTTAGGTTCCGGTGAATAACCAGCATATTATACGCCGGCTTCCTGTCCCCGTCGAGGCCACTAGAGACGGCGGACCTCAGCTAAATTCAGATAAACTTACAGAACACCTCTCATATTACTGACAATCATTAATGAACTGTAAGTTACAAGTGCTGTATCACCTCTCAGTAGTCTGGTGAATTCTGTCAAACTGTAGCTGACACCTCTTCCTCATGATTGAGGACGGATGTACAGGTTTCGCAACTGTCACCAAGGGAGTGGGGGAAGGTAACTATCAGGAGAGAGTGCCAAGCCACTACGACTATATAGCACTGGGAAGGGAGGTCAGGATTATGATTTGGGATGGGACGGAGGGAAGGAATGGTGCCCAACCAAGGGATTAGTGAACGTTGATCGCCAGTAATCCACCAATCAGAGCCTGGCTGCTATTGATGACTGGGCGGTAGTACCAATTACTTACAACTACAGGTATTCCTTCAATGATATATTATGCAATCCCCCTCTTGATCATTTGATCACAATCCTCTTGATATTTGATCACAATCCCCCTCTTGATCATTTGATCACAATCCTCTTGATATTTGATCACAATTTTTTTTATCACTTGATCACAATTCACTTGTTCCTCTGATCAAAAGTGGTCACAAATTATCATTTGTTAAAATAACGTAAGTTACTTGTTAACAAAAATATAAAAATTCATTTACTAGAGAATGTAAATACCTTTATTCATTTACAAAGGTCAACGAACACTATTAGGCCTCACGGCTGAGTGGACAGCGATCTAGGGTCGTTGTCCTAAGGGCCCGGGTTCGATCCCCGACAGAGGCAGAAACAAATGGGTAAAGTTTCTTTCCCCCTGATGCTCCTGTTCACCTAGCAGTAAATAGGTACCTGGGAGTTAGACGGCTGTTACCGTCTGCTTCCTGGGGATGTGTGTGTGTTTGTGTGTGTGTGTGTACTCACCTAGTACTCACCTAGTTGTGCTTGCGGGGGTTGAGCTCTGGCTTTTTGGTCCCGCCTCTCAACCGTCAATCAACAGGTGAATGTGTGTGTGTGTGTGTGTGTGTGTGTGTGTGTGTGTGTGTGTGTGTGTGTGCGTGTGTAGGAGAAATATATGCAGTAGATATAATAGTCTGAGCTCCCAACAGCTGATGAGCTATCATTGGCTCTGCCAAAAAAAACACCTTTTGATTGGCTGTTTTTTTTGTGTCGATGAACTGAGCTTCTCTGAACAAGAACAGTTGATCATCACTTTGTTTTGCATCTTTCCCTACACTAAGATGGAACAGGAACATTGAGGAAGGGGAGACAATCAGAGAACTAGGAAAAGAAGACATCGCACTGATAAGATGTTGAGAGAGGAGAGATGTTGGAGAGAACAAGGGGACGTCGTGGTGAGAGGGAGAGGACAAGGGGACGTCGTTGGTGAGAGGGAGAGGACAAGGGGACGTCGTGGTGAGAGGGAGAGGACAAGGGGACGTCGTGGTGAGAGGGAGAGAACAAGGGGACGTCGTGGTGAGAGGGAGAGAACAAGGGGACGTCGTGGTGAGAGGGAGAGGACAAGGGGACGTCGTGGTGAGAGGACAAGGGGACGTCGTGGTGAGAGGGAGAGGGAAAGGGGACGTCGTGGTGAGAGGAAGAGGACAAGGGGACGTCGTGGTGAGAGGGAGAGAACAAGGGGACGTCGTGGTGAGAGGAAGAGGACAAGGGGACGTCGTTGGTGAGAGGGAGAGGACAAGGGGACGTCGTGTAGGACACCCAGGGCGGGAAAGTCAACCAAGAAAACATCTGCCACGAAAGGAAAGGAGTTGACACGCACCGGAGCGACCTCCGTCCTGATTAAATTTGGCCAACATGTGGAATATGTGTTGTATTATTAAGGAAGTCCTTGATTTCCCCCAGGTGATTTTTTTTTGTTGGCCCAGTACTGACTGGGAAATCTTTGCTGTAGAGGCGTCACTCCTCCTCAAGCAACCGGAACTCCTCTGCCTCTTGCAACAACTTACTCACAGCAGGTCTGATACAGGATTGATGCATAATCAATCTTGTTACAAGATACAGACATTTCTCATCTGTGTCAGAAATTAGGTAGTCAGTCACTCAGGAAGTCAGTCACTCAGGGAGTCAGCCACTCAGGGAGTCAGCCACTCAGGGAGTCAGCCACTCAGGGAGTCAACCACTCAGGGAGTCAGCCACTCAGGGTGTCAGCCACTCAGGGAGTCAGCCACTCAGCAAATCACCTCTCTGTTTACAACTACCATGATATCACGACCATTACTAAGACTGGCACAACTGCTCACTCCAATACTACTACCACCATCACTACCACTATTACCTACTACTCTCAGAATATTAACTATTGCAAGAACACACATTCAACACTGACATCACTACCACCACCACCACCACCAGCACCAGCACCACCAGCACCACCACCACCAGCACCAGCACCACCACCACCACCACCTCTACACCCACCACCGCCTGGATATTACAACGCAAAGAGGGGGGGAAAAGGGAGACGTATTGAGTTGAAATTTGAAAGCCTCTCAGACCATCAGGGACACCCAGCATTGTAGTGACGTTGATGTCGGAGAACCCACCCGTCGAAGAAGAGATTCTCGCCTCAAGTGAACAAAATATATTCATAGTCCCCCCTCCCCCATTCCAGAAATCTTACGTTTTCATTAGTGGACGCATTAAACCGACAAACAAACGCTCCCAGCAACACATCAAAGACCGCTAGACGGGTCAACATCAACCTGAAATATTTACAGGTTTCAACTCCCTGGTTTTCTATAAGTCGTGGAGGTGTAGGTCGTCGTGGGTCGTCGTGAGAGGGGAGGGAGGGAGAGAGAGAGAGAAAGAGAGAGACGAAGAGAAATGCGAAGTAAATATTGACATTTCGTTAGGAGCGAGAGTGTGGTCTTGAGTCCTCGTCAGAGGGGATAATACTAAAAAAGACTGAAAAAATATATATATGAACGTGATGTTTTGTTTAATTGTGTTGAGAGGGAATGAATGGGAGAGAAGGAAGTTGGCTTTAACCTTTCAGTGAAAGCGAATGCACACACGCACACACACACACACACACACACACACACACACACACACACACACACACACACACACACACACACACACACACAAGAACTTTAGAAAATTGTGTAATGCCTTTAGAAACTTGAGTAATGACTCATTCAGAAACTTGTGTAAGGAATCATTCAGAACCCTGTTTACCACACATGTCAGACCAATCCTGGAGTATGCAGCTCCAGCATGGAGCTCGTATCTCGTCAAGCACAAGGACAAATTGGAGAAGGTTCAGAGGTATGCCACCAGACTGAAGGGTATGAGCAACAAGGAGAGACTACGGGAACCATTTTTATTTCGAAAATTTTCTTGGAATTAAAAAAATACTTGAAAAAAATAAGCCAGCTACATATGGATTCCCGTTTTCTGTTGTTAATTTTATTTAGTAGATTTAAAGAGTCGGGATAACATATAGGATAATATATAATCTCGGATCTTAAGAGAGTCAGATAATCAGATTCAGAATCAGAATCTATGTTCCTATCAGCTTATATAAATCCCTACAGTAATGACTAGCCTGCCAGGAGAAAGCGCCAAGACATTACGACTATATAGCACTTGGAAGGGGTCAGGATAAGGATTTGGGATGGGACGGGTGGAGGAAAGGAATAGAGCTTGGTGCTACCCAATTAGCTGCTTCCTTGTGATCACTACAAACTTACACTTATGATAAAGTTCTTATAAGTTGCTAGCGGGAGTCATAAGTAGAAAATATGACTGCAGAAGTTAAGATTTTATAATTAAAGTTTGCGGTAAGTTGAAGTTGATTTACATTGATGGGGCAGGTTGCAATGATTGCAAACACAAAGGTTTTATCGGGGGAAAGCGCCAAGTCATTACGATTATATAGCACTTGGAAGAGGGGTTAGGATAAGGATTTTGGGATGGGACGGGATGCGGGAACGGAAGTGTCCAACCCCTTGAATGGTCGGGGATTGAACGCCGACCTGCTTGAAGCGAGACCGTTGCTCTACCGTTCAGCCCAAGTGGCAAACTTGCAAACACATGCACGAGCGTACAGCAACAGTCAACTTGCACGCACGCTCTTTCGGGACGATGCCAAATATAGTTAGGTAGTTTTCTCAACAGTGACCTGACACCAAACATGGAGTGAGCTACGAGGCAAGGCTTGTGAGAGCAGCAGTATTTCAACACTCTGGCAAAGAGTAGGGGAGGGAAGGAAGAGACATGAGCAAGACATTACAAATTCTTAAGAGATGTTGATACAGTGAATAAAACCGTATTATTATCGTGAACAAAAGCAGGATGAAGGGAGGTGAGTGGAAACTACAAACTTATAACTAGAAGTGTTCTTCAATATCTTGAGGGTAAGACTATAGCTCTTCTTGAGGGTAAGAATATAGCTCTTCTTCAAGGTAAGAATATAGCTCTTCTTGAGGGTAAGAATATAGCTCTTCTTGAGGGTAAGACTATAGCTCTTCTTGAGGGTAAGACTATAGCTCTTCTTGAGGGTAAGACTATAGCTCTTCTTGAGGGTAAGACTATAGCTCTTCTTGAGGGTAAGACTATAGCTCTTCTTGAGGGTAAGAATATAGCTCTTCTTCAAGGTAAGAATATAGCTCTTAGGATAAGAGTTAAGATCAGTGAACAAGTGGAACGACATGAAACAGCTCCATGCTTAATTTCAGAGTAGGTATGATAAGATGCAACACTGCAAGGAACTACAGTAGGCGATCGGCAACTGGAAGTCGTGGCCCTAGAAGCTTACCCCACAAAGAAATTTAAATGATTAAACACACACACACACTCACACACACACACACACACTCACCACACACACACACACACACACACACACACACACACACAGACACACACACACACACACACACACACACACACACATCAGCCACACTCTGCTTTTCCATCCTAACAATCTATACTGCCCGAACAAACATTATTTCCTCGTCAAGAAAATAAGTCAACGGACTCTGACGTTAATATAAGGATTCACGGGTAGAAAACACCTCGTAACCTAAGCTTCTAGGACCAGAGGGAGAAAGTGAGTGAGAGAGAGAGAGAGAGAGAGAGAGAGAGAGAGAGAGAATATAGAATACAATAGGAATACTTCCCTCCGGTTATGTGTCTATATACAAACATACATTCACGATCAAGAATACTAAGACTCAATTAAAAACGTCAAACAAGAATATGTTACTTAGATGTTTATATATTTTTCAATACATATTTATGTACATATATAAATATACATACATTTTCATATAATACACGCTCAAACAAATACACTAGGGATGCATAAATCTATACACAACTACTCTTGTTTCTCTACTCTCTTGTTTACTACTCTTTTCAATACTCCTCACCTTATTAGGCTCGTACGATCTCTTGCAGCCTTTGCTGTATCTTTCTCTCAGGAACCTCTCTTTCTGCTTTCCTTAAAGTCCAATAATCTCTTGCGTCCCGTCCTTAAAACTTTCCTCTTCCGGCCTCTCCTCCTCCTCCTCCTTGCGCCCGTGGCTCTCTGGCACTGTTTACAGCGGAGAGGACGAGTTGCAGCGGTCGATCCCCCTTTCGGTCTAGGGGGCTCTGCGTGTGATGGTCCCGGAGCGCCGCCACATACATAACAATGGACCACCAACTCACGTAAACCCGCGACCGTCCGAGACTTCAAATAGCGATTTCTAACTGGTCATTAATAGCGTCCCTCTTGGACTGTGTTTGATGGCCAACTCGGGTGTTTGATGGTCGCTGGTTTGTTTACATAAGCAAAGGGGGGAAAGGGGGTGGGATCGTATGTGTTCGCCTTTCATTTAGATTTTTTCCCCCTTTATGTTGAGGACGCGAAGCGGAGTCTCTGAAGGGATAATGTTGGATTTATTTGGTGGGTCTTCAGCGAGGACACAGGCAATCAAGCAGACCTTAACCCACGTTCGTGTGGCAGGCCGGTCAGGGGGCCGGACACAGGGCCGGACAGAGGGCCGGACACAGGGCCGGACAGAGGGCCGGACACAGGGCCGGACAGAGGGCCGGACACAGGGCCGGACAGAGGGCCGGACAGGCAGACAACAAACAAGACATAACCCTCACCAAATCTTTCATCCCGTCGAATGGGATGAAATTGTGTCGGATTGAATATGATATTAGTTGAATAATTTGGTGATTCGTCGTTACATCAATTTCATTGTGTTGAAGGGGAGACCTCATGAATAATGTAGACTACGAGGTGCCGGAAAGAAGATATGGTTTCCTCCCCCTCGCGCACCGGAGTGCCCCGTCAAGTCTCCCTCTCCCGCCCCGGAGCGCCCCGTCAAGTCTCCCTCTCCCGCCCCGGAGCGCCCCGTCAAGTCTCTGAGACTTGCGACGAGGACTCAGAACATTGTTGTCCTGATTGATAACTGTTCAAAAGAGGCAGACAATGGATCACAATAACGTGGCTGAAGATATGATGACCAA
>NC_091181.1:35355793-35383293 GCF_040958095.1 Procambarus clarkii
AGAGCGAGCGAGCAAGAGAGAGAGAGAGAGAGAGAGAGAGTAAGACCACGACACCAAGGATAGGCTTCGCTTACAGCTGCGGAATTTGCATGGCGTTTTGTCGTCAATATACATAAGTTATCCCCCGCTTGTATAATTCTCGCATACATAGCATTTCTCGAGTGGAAATTCATATGCGAACACGTACATGTATATACCGAGACGCACACGCACACGCACACGCACACGCTTGAGGTCACACACCTACACGCACACGCACACACGAAGACACATATGTTCTGTACATACAGAGATACAGGTCGTGGTGGTCGTCTCAGAGCCTACAGGTTGTAGTGGTCGTCTCAGAGCCTACAGGTCGTGGTAGTGGTCGTCTCAGCGCCTACAGGTCGTGGTAGTGGTCGTCTCAGAGCCTACAGGTCGTGGTGGTGGTCATCTCAGAGCCTACAGGTCGTGGTGGTGGTCGTCTCAGAGCCTACAGGTCGTGGTGGTGGTCGTCTCAGAGCCTACAGGTCGTGGTGGTGGTCGTCTCAGAGCCTACAGGTCGTGGTGGTGGTCGTCTCAGAGCCTACAGGTCGTGGTGGTGGTCGTCTCAGAGCCTATAGGTCGTGGTGGTGGTCGTCTCAGAGCCTACAGGTCGTGGTGGTGGTCGTCTCAGAGCCTACAGGTCGTGGTGGTGGTCTCAGAGCCTAGAGGTCGTGGTGGTGGTCGTCGCAGAGCCTACAGGTCGTGGTGGTGGTCGTCTCAGAGCCTACAGGTCGTGGTGGTGGTCGTCTCAGAGCCTACAGGTCGTGGTGGAGGTCGTCTCAGAGCCTATAGGTCGTGGTGGTGGTCGTCTCAGAGCCTACAGGTCGTGGTGGTGGTCGTCTCAGAGCCTACAGGTCGTGGTGGTGGTCGTCTCCAGGTCCTCATAATGACACTGAAGACGGGACTCAGGAGCAGATGTTGTGATTTGCATAATTTCATTGCACTTACCGCTCTGATGAGAGGTGTACACGGCGTGTGTGTGCGTGTGTGTGTGTGTGTGTGTGTGTGTGTGTGTGTGTGTGTGTGTGTGTGTGTGTGTGTGTGTGTGTGTGTGTGCCAAACATTCTCACTAAGAAACAAGGACAAAGTATTAAACCATGTACGCTAGTTAGCTTGAGCAGGAGACTTGATAACCAAGGCGAATGAGGTTATCAATTCTGATATCCTGCTGGTCCGTGGATGTGGTCAGACCGGACCAACAGGCCTCCTACAGTGTCCTCACTGCCTATATTCTTGTGATGGCCGGGGGCAGCATGATGGATATCCTTCTTTTGCTCTGGTAACAGTTGGCTGAGATTGCTTGATATGTAGTGCTTCCGCTATGTCCAGTCTTCTATTGTCATTGTATCCGGTGATGAGATCTGGTTGTGTATAGAAATGATATGTTCTTTTTCACACACACACTCACACACACACACACACACACACCTAGGAGTATATATATATATATATATATATATATATATATATATATATATATATATATATATATATATATATATATATATATATATATATATATATATATATATTTTATTAAATATGACCGAAAAAGTAAGATTAATAATTCTAACACGAATTTTCTCGATCTTTCTTATGTTTCTTTTCACTGTTGATTTTAAATGAAAAATCAATTCTCCAAAATTCATTTTTATTTCTAGTCTGACGCGACACTTGAGCGCGTTTCGTAAAACTTATTACATTTTCAAAGACTTTAGTTTACACACACACACAACTTATAACTGAATAGAGCTTAAACATCTTCGATTTTTTATACCTGCATTATAAAACTGTTGTAACATATCACCTCATCCAAATGCAGGTATAAAAAATCGAAGATGTTTAAGCTCTATTCATTTATAAGTTGTGTGTGTGTGTAAAGTAAAGTCTTTGAAAATGTAATAAGTTTTACGAAACGCGCTCAAGTGTCGCGACAGACTAGAAATAAAAATGAATTTTGGAGAATTGATTTTTCATTTACCATCAACAGTGAAAAGAAACATAAGAAAGATCGAGAAAATTCGTGTTAGAATTATTAATCTTACTTTTTCGGTCATATTTAATAATATATATATATATATATATATATATATATATATATATATATATATATATATATATATATATATATATATATATATATATATGATATATGTTTACTATGTGTAGTAGTGTTCGTTTACTCCGCTTCCTGACGCTGTTGACTGAACCATGGACTGACTGTTCATGTAGTTTTTCTCTCTGCTTTTGTTGTCCGCCGTGTGTGTGTGACACACACACACACACACACACACACACACACACACACACACACACACACACACACACACACACACACACACACACACACACACTGATCTCTCGTTAACCATTTCGAGGACAAAAACAACCCTCCAGTTTACCAGTTGACAATCCGGATACCAGGAGGTGAACGGGGGAGCAGACTAGCGATAGTCGTTCCTGTAGGAGTCGTGACATCACAAGGACTTGACGTATCCTTTGATATCCCATTTCAATTTTCCCTCTGTGATCTGCTGTCAGAAGCATATCAGGCTCATGTTGGGGTTAATTTGCTGAGAGAGAGTGGGGGTTAGGGAGAGTGTGGGGTGAGGGGTGCTGGGGGGAGAGGGAGTGATGTTCAAAAGGGGGTGTGAGGGGAACAGGGGGAAGGGGACTATTCGCTGTTGTAGATGAAAAGATGGTTGCTATATTTTTGATAACAGGTCACGTTTATGTTATCGTGGTGGGGGGGGGGTGAGGAGGAGTGGGGGAGGGATTGAAGATCTGTTGGGAGGCTGGAGATGGGTACAAGACGTGTTGGGGGTACTGTGATATGCTGAGATGGGGGTAGAAGATGGGGGGTAGGATGGTATTGGGTATACTAGAGATGGAGGGGGGGATAGGAGTATTATAAAATGCTGTGGGATGGGGTAGGGGTACGATGTCCTGCTGGAGATGTGGGAAAGGAGGGGAAATATCTCTAGAACAGGTCGAACAAAATAACAAATATAGAACAAAATATCTCTGGTCGTTGGTTGAGGTTGTGTTGTAGTAAGCGACCACCAGATGACAGGCACGGGGGGGGAACAGATGCTGTTGTTGGTCAGATAAAATGATGCTGGATAATAAAATACACATTTACACTTTGTGCTGAGAAATCCAAACACAAGATACTATGGAACAGCTCCGCCAGTCCTCTCCACTTGCCCTACGCTGGACTCTGAATTGAACGAATGAAATGTTCAGTTAAATGAAGTATCAGATATACTCAACTTAATTGCTCTTAATGAACACTAAATTTAAAACCACCTCTCTCACTTTCCTTCCCCACCTGCCTCAATTTTGCCTCAATATCTTACCTCATTCTACCTTACATCCTCCCCCTCCCCTCCCCTCATTCCACCTTCTCTCCCTTCCCATACCCTACCCTCCCTCCATAGCCCCCCCTCCATTTATCATTGTTCAGAGTAATTGGAAGCTCCTACTGCATCGACGGTATTTGCATACTGCCCATAATTAATCCTGAATCTGGGTCTACGCATGCACAGCAGTGCGTCGTAGACTTCTCTTCCATATTCAGACATTACAGTGTTACAGCAGGCAAGCTGGTATGCTAATTTTGTGCCTTCTGACTGAGTCTCCTCTGCTGTAAGCTTTAAGTTCTGTTATATATATATATATATATATATATATATATATATATATATATATATATATATATATATATATATATATATATATATATATATATATATATCCCAACACCTGTGGTCCTCACTTCAACACCTGTCCCAGCTGGCAACACTGTGCATGTATTTAATTGAAAATAATTATTTGCGACCCCTGTATAATGAAACCCTTGAAACACATTTTCTAAATATATATTTTGTATGTCTGTATAAACTGTCGGAATATTGTTTTTAGTATTTAGTGTAAATTTATTGTGTCGGTGTGTCGGTGTGTCGGTGTGTCGGTGTGTCGGATGGAGACGTGTGTCTCTCGACGTGTGTGTGTGTGTGTGTGTGTTTGTTTTATTAAGATTTGCAACTGTTCATGGAAATGTGGATAGCAAATATTTGCGTTATTGTGTCGCTTGTGTGTGTGTGTGTGTGTGTGTGTGTGTGTGTGTGTGTGTGTGTGTGTGTGTGTGTGTGTGTGTGTGTGTGTGTGTGTGTGTGTGTGTGTGTGATGATGATGATGGGAGGGGAGTATAGGAGAATGAAAGAGAAGGAAAGGGGAAAAGAGAGGTGTAGTGGTGGGGGGAGAAAGGGTATTTCCATTCTCTAAAAACACACTCAACCTGAAACCCCCGCACTCAACCACTAACCCCACACTCAACCTGAAACCCCGCACTCAACCTGAAACCCCGCACTCAACCTGAAACCCCGCACTCAACCACGACCCCCACACTCAACCTGAAACCCCCGCACTCAACCACGACCCCCACACTCAACCTGAAACCCCCGCACTCAACCACGAACCCCACACTCAACCTGAAACCCTGCACTCAACCACGAACCCCACACTCAACCACGAACCCCACACTCAACCACGATCCCCACACTCAACCTGAAACCCCGCACTCAACCAGAAACACAATTTTCACTAAATGTTTCTCCTCTGGAAGCCCCTCAATTAATAACCTAGCGTTGCAACCTCCAACGACTGGCTCTGATATTGCAATTCATATATTGATATCGTGATTAATACAGAGATGATGCAACTCGCTATCGTGTCAGCAACAGTGTACTTTCCCTAGCTTGTTTGCCCCTGAGCGAGTTGGTTCGTTGCAAATGTGTTTAATTCAATTGAGAAAATTAGTTTTGTCAACTCATTTATATATATATTTCGTTAATGTCAGAGAGTTAGTTTTACAGTCATCTTTCCTGTAGTTTGTTAGGTACGCTTTCATGTTACAGGGTGTTGTTGTTGTTAGCAATGTGTGTGTGTGTGTGTGTGTGTGTGTGTGTGTGTGTGTGTGTGTGTGTGTGTGTGTGTGTGTGTGTCTGTGTGTGTCTGTGTGTGTGTGTGTGTGTGTGTGTGTGTGTGTGTGTGTGTGTGTGTGTGTGTGTTTGTGTGTGTGTGTGTGTGTGTGTGCGTGTGTCTGTGTGTGTGTGTGTGTGTGTGTGTGTGTGTGTGTGTGTGTGTGTGTCTGTGTGTGTGTGTGCGTGCGTGTGTGTGTGCTTAGAGGCTATTACTGAGTGAAAGACTCGAACCATAGAACAATAGAATCACATTCCTAATTGCGCCTATTCCTAATTTTACCTAATCCAGGTATTTCTATTCAATCATATTCCTGTAAGAATGCTATCTTGAGGTTATTTTGAGATGATTTCGGGGCTTTAGTGTCCCCGCGGCCCGGTCCTCGACAGGGCCTCCAACCCCAGGAAGCAGCCCGTGACAGCTGACTAACACCCAGGTACCTATTTTACTGCTAGGTAACAGGGGGCATAGGGTGAAAGAAACTCTGCCCATTGTTTCTCGCCGGCGCCCGGGATCGAACCCGGGACCACAGGATCACAAGTCCAGTGTGCTGTCCACTCGGCCGACCGGCTCCCTACTTCTCCTACTTCTTAAATGACTGAAGATGAAAGCAGTTAAGGAACGCAAACTGTTTCACAAGTTGGCTGTATGAAGAACAATGTGACAGCTTCGCATTAATAACAATCCAGGTTTAATAACAAAGCCACAACAGCTATGAGAAGTTATGAGGCAAGTGTCGCGTGAGGAAATACCCAGAGTGGGTCGACACTTCACAGGTTCCTGAGAACAGGAACTATGGAGAGGTGAGGATGGAGGACAGGAGAGGAAACCCAGCCGTGTGGCGCAAAGGTTAGTCAATGTCTCAAGGAGTGATGTGAGGTCAGGTCAAGTTGGAGAGATGAATACATTTTCGTTTTGAAATGCATCAAGAATTTGTTTTTCTTTGGGGAGTTACAGAAGCTTCTATCCTGATCTTATCTTGCCAGACAGGGTATATATATATATATATATATATATATATATATATATATATATATATATATATATATATATATATATATATATATATATATGTATGTCTGAGCACCAGAGACAGGAGGTCAGTGCACCCATCAGAGAGTGAAGATGAAGGATGAAGGAGAGAGCCTTCTTCTCGATCTCGATCTCACCTGTCCAGACAGGGTCTGTAGCACTACCTGTGACAGAAGATGAGTGTTCCCACTACAAAACTCTAAGGGTTTTTATGTTCTCTTTTTTATGTAAGAACTTACCTCGATCTCTTTCTCGCTTTCTTTATCCCAGCAACTCTCATTTTCTCCTCTCCATTTTTCAGGCACTCTCTTTCCTTTATTCTCTTTCACTCCACTCCACTTTCTAACCTTTCTTCACTCTCTCCTCCACACACACTGTCCCTACCATCCACTCCTGCCAGACTGGCCAATCCACCCCATCCTTCAAGGGAGGGCAGGGTCGGAAGGCTCCTCCATCACACCCAAGGTGGCCGTTGCCATCACAACACAGGAAAAAAACCAACAGATTACTTTAGTTAGTGTGGGTGAATGGGGGGCGTGGGTGCGTTGGGGGACCTCCTTCCTTCCCCTACCCTTCCCTCCCTCCCTTCCCTCCCTCCTGCAGCTGTGTCACTATTGAGGGATGATGGTTCACAAACAGGCGCGGTCAGTCCCGTGTCGTCACAAAAGGGGCTCTTGAAGCCAGATTTATTAACGTGCGATACAAAAAGTCACAGGAGGGGGCTCTTGGAGCAAGGTTGGGGTGAGTTGTCTCGTGCTGCCTCCTCAAGGCTCACACCTCAGCCCCTCGAGCACCTAAGAGAGAGAGAGAGAGAGAGAGAGAGAGAGAGAGAGAGAGAGAGAGAGAGAGAGAGAGAGGAACTATAGGAAGCTCTTTTCCCGCACCATAGGTTTATCTATTTGAATTTCCATTTTCTTCTTCCCATTCTCTGGGACAGAAAACGTGTTATGCATTACTGATGATAACTCACATTATTGAAATAAATAATGTATAAAATGTTGCAGTGTTTAAATGTTTACCTCAGGGACTTAAGTAGTTAGTAGTTAGCGTTAAGTAAATGTCCATAACAATAACTACTGAATCACACCACTTCCAAATTGTAATGTTTTGTCCCCAATGTTTAATTAACAAGTAAAATATTACCATAAATATAATTTAAATCTTTAAATGACATAAATGTTTTGCGTAAATTAATTACAATAAGAAATAAAAACGTTTACAAAAAAATACAATATAGTATCAACTTCTATGTGATTTGAACTGCTGAAATGAATAATGTATAATATAACGAGCAAAATCAACAAAAAATGCATTTAAATGAGTTTTACTTCTAACTTATATATATATTTAACATGAAATGTGATTATATATATATATATATATATATATATATATATATATATATATATATATATATATATATATATATATATATATATATATATATATTTATATTATATATATTTATATTATATATATATATATTATATATATATATATATATATATATATATATATATATATATATATATATATATATATATATATATATATATATATATATATATATATGTCGTACCTAGTAGCCAGAACGCACTTCTCAGCCTACTATGCAAGGCCAGATTTGCCTAATAAGCCAAGTTTTCCTGAATTAATATATTTTCTCTAATTTTTTTCTTTTGAAATGATAAAGCTACCCATTTCATTATGCATGAGGTCAATTTTTTTTTATTTTAGTTAAAATTAACGTAGATATATGACCGAACCTAACCAACCCTACCTAACCTAACCTAACCTATCTTTATAGGTTAGGTTAGGTTAGGTAGCCGAAAAAGTTAGGTTAGGTTAGGTTAGGTAGGTTAGGTAGTCGAAAAACAATTATTTCAGGAAAACTTGGCTTATTAGGCAAATCGGGCCTTGCATAGTAGGCCGAGAAGTGCGTTCTGGCTACTAGGTACGACATATATATATATATATATATATATATATATATATATATATATATATATATATATATATATATATATATATATATATATATATGTCGTACCTAGTAGCCAGAACTCACTTCTATGCCTACTATGCAATGCCCGATTTGCCTAATAAGCCAAGTTTTCATGAATTAATTGTTTTTCGTCTACCTAACCTTCCTAACCTAACCTAACCTAACTTTTTCGGCTACCTAACCTAACCTAACCTATAAAGATAGGTTAGGTTAGGTTAGGTAGGGTTGGTTAGGCTTGGTCATATATCTACGTTAATTTTAACTCCAATAAAAAAAAATTGACCTCATTCGTAATGTAATGGGTAGCTTTATCATTTCAAAAGAAAAAAGTTAGAGAAAATATATTAATTCAGGAAAACTTGGCTTATTAGGCAAATCGGGCCTTGCATAGTGGGCCGAGAAGTGCGTTCTGGCTATTAGGTACGACATATATATATATATATATATAATAAGCATGCTTGGTGAAAGGGTGAAAGAAAACACGGCCCATTTGTTTCCGCCAGCGCCGGGGATCGAACCCGGCAAGTGTGGGCACCAAAAAACGCGATTTTAAGAAACACGTCTCCAAGAGTTGTGCTGAAGTCAACGTCAGTCTCGTCATCTGTCACAGGAGCTGTCATCTTAACTGTCCCAAGACCCGTCGGTTCCTGTCTGACAGCCGACAGGCTGCTCGGTCCTGCTCTTCCTCCTTCCCTCGGTCTCTTGCAGTTACAGAGTGTGTCTTCATTCCTATAAACAATGTCTTCACCTCTAATCATTGGTTGGTAATTAATTATCCTTGGGATGAGGGAAGAAAGTCACCAATGTGAACCACCGTCCTACTCAAGAGGCCAAGACTACAGCACAAGTCACCTCCTGTAATTACTCTATTACAGTAATTACTCTTGAACGACTTTTGGCAATTACTCTTGAAAGTTACAATCGAGATTTTGACCTGTTTAAGCGAAATAATCGACTGATACAGCGACGAATGACGATAAGACATAACAGAAGCACTTCACATCAAATACTCGTATCCAGTTATCAAGAGCCAGCTTTCATATAGGTTAGTGCTACAATCAAGAAGACCAAGAAATTACTGCCACTTTACAATCCACCTTTTCCCCCCAATCGACCAATGAAATTGCAAAGCAGATTACCTTGTCTGCTCAACAGGGTATAAGTATCTCTGTTCTCTTCAGTACCGCTTGGGATATATATATATATACATATATATATATATATTGCTGGGTTTGTCCCTTTGCATTCCCCTTTTCCTCTGCCTTTGAGGATGCTAAACTGTATATTAATGTAATGTGTCAGTTTCATTATGTGCAAAATAAATTTTAGAGATAAAATTTTTCCTCTATCTTCCAAAGTGAATAAGAAATTATATTAGGGAGAGTTTGTGATATATTCATTTATACACACTATCACATTCACAGTATATATAATCACATACACACATTTATATACACATACAATCGTGTGTGTATGTGTTGTGTGTGTGTGGTTTTCTGTCTTTCTGTGTGTGTGTCTATTTCTCTCAATGTTTGCTTTCTGACAGTACACCTCTCTGTCAATTTGTCCCTCTGTCTGCCTGTAATTTTCTGTTTGTTTTCCTGTGTTAGTCATTATCTGTCTTTCTGTTTATCTGTGTCTATGTCTCTCTCTCTCTCTCTCTCTCTCTCTCTCTCTCTCTCTCTCTCTCTCTCTCTCTCTCTCTCTCTCTCTTACATGTTTACTCGTCTTTGTCTATCTGTGAGTGTATTTAGGTTTGTTTCTATGTTTGTCATTACGTACATAATAGTAACGGGAATTGATAAAATTGATAAGAGAAGAATTCTTGAGACCTGGGACTTCAAGAGCGAGAGGTCATAGCTTTTAGCTAACTAAACAAAGCTGCCTAAAAATATTAGAAAGTTCACTTTCGCAGAGTGGTAGACGGTTGGACCTTGTTATTAAGTAAGAAATTAGTGGAAACCTAAACCGTCAGTAGTTTCAAAGTGTTATATGACAAAGAGTACTGGGAAGACGGGACACCACGACTGTAGCTCTCATTCTGTAAATACACTTAATGTAATTACCTAAGTGTAATTACCTTTCACCTACACCCACATCAACTCTCACCCACCCCCCCAACCCTCACCAGCTCGAACACACACACAGTAGTAAGTAAAATTAAAGTATTCCTGTAATGTACAACTTTATCAAGTACGTGACCCGTATTTCCCCCCATGTTATACCGTTTATATAACCCGTTTTTATTTAACGTTTCCCCATGAAAATATCAGAACGTATAAAGTCGATTCATATACCAATTTCAGTGTTTTTCTCCTATTGCCCCTCTTGTAGAATCAAATTGAAATTGTAATAAATTATATTTAATTGGTTTTATAAAGTGCGAGGTTTATTAATTATTTAAATGTGTCGCTCAAGTGCATAACGTGAAGAGCAGAGCTTGTGAAGTATTGTGATTAATTTGGAGATAATTTTCTCTCTTTCTTACTCTCCTCTCTTTCTCTCACCAAAGTTGTTCACTTTTCTTTGTCTCTTTCTGTTTCTGATTCATTCATTCTTTAAATTCATCTACATTTTCCTTGTTTAATTTTTCATCTTTTATTATTGGTCATTCTCTCTCTTTCTCTCTTTCTCTCTCTTATTAATCGTTCCATGTCACTTGTCTTTCATTCTTCAACCATCTGGCTAACCAGTCTAACATTCCGGCTTTAATTTATTTGTCCGTTTTCATTCCTCGATACCCCAATACCATCTCCATTTATCTATTACAGCTTTTCTTTTCCATTTCCTAGTCATCTGTTTCCTCCTCTATCTCTCCCATCCCTCCCTCCCATCTCTACGCTCACCGCTCCAAGAAAAACTTTTAAAACTTCCATTTAAATTCAGATCTTCAACCTTTCCCGATTCCCGTCCTCATTTATCCTAATTTCCTTCATTTGTTAGGACGCCGACAGGGCTCGGGGCAAGTTTTTAGGAAACACAGCCATCAATTCATTATGTCATGGCCAATCTTTTCAAGTCTCAAGGCTAGTGGGCTCAGCTAGCAGCGCTCACCTACCTGTTTGGCTCCCAGGGTCGTCTGTGTGTGTGTGTGTGTGTGTGTGTGTGTGTGTGTGTGTGTGTGTGTGTGTGTGTGTGTGACAGGACTTCAGGCTGACGTGGTAGAGCCACGTAAGGACCAGAGCTCCATTCAAGACTCCAATAGAGCTCTATCTCCACAGTCACTTCGGAATGTTTATTGTGGAGAAGAACGTATTGAAGTTGCTGATTCTCCCAAGTGGGCGTTACAGAGCCTCCTAGAGCTGGAGAAATAGGTCGGAAGCAATACGAAAGCTGCACAATCTATCAGGGAACCCCAGAAACCTTCCTGTAGTTAGTCTGAAGCAGTACACAAGTTATAACCTCTCCCAGAGAGCTTCACAAATCTTTCAACACTTTCCTACAGAAGTACAGAAGTTCTGAAATCTATCAGGGAACCAGAGAAGCCTTACTTCAATGCTCTAAAGTAGTACAGGTTACAGAATCTCCCAGGGAACCACAGCCACCTTCATGTGGTTGTTTGGTCAAGTAGGAACTCAGAAAAGTTGGTTAGTGTTTTCCTGATTGTCTTGTGGTCTGATCTTCCCGCTTTCCAATCGCTGTTGTTGAATTATGAAAGCAAACTGAGTGTGACGAAGGTCAAACATTTTGCAAGGTTTAGTATCTCACAAGTGTTCCTGCTAGCAGACACCTGCTGGCCAAGCCTGCTAGTAGGCATCTCTGCATATTCTGTCATGTGATTATGCTCAGACATCTGAGCAGAACCTCTTATCTGAGGTTCCTATCAATATTTAGCGAGCTGTTAATTAGGATTTCTTGCTAGTATTTCCGTTGGTATCACTATGCCACTTTCTGTATGTGGAAACGTACAGGTGTGTAGTGTTGTGGAGTCTTGTAGCAGCTATGGAATCTTGTAGTAGTTATGGAATCTTGTAGTAGTCATAGAGTCTTTAAATCTCTGCACGTTTAACGTAGTTCTGTGAACCTAACAGTAAATCCTACCCACTAACCTAACCTAACCTAACCTACCCACTCAAACTTTATAGTTAGTTATTTCAACCTTATACAGAACCCACCAAGATCTTATGGTTATTTAAACCTTCCAAAAATCTTTCTGAACATCTTGTGACAATTTAATCTTGCACGAAACGTTCGAAATTCTTGAAGCTATTGAGATCTTCAATCAAACCTATTAAGCCTCTTGAATCTATTCTTAGTCACATCACTCTCTAGTTGCTATTAAACTCATTAGTTTAATATTGGGGCTATGGTTCCCTAAACGTCCATAATAAAGGGTGCTATGAAGGGTAACGGCTCACAAACATTCCTCGTTTTCTATGTGTTGCTTGGCTTGGTTTGGTTAGGTTAACTTAGGTTAGGCTCGTGGCTTAGGTTCAAGCGTTTTAGTACCACTTATTTTGTACGTTATTACAACTCAAGAGAACAGACTGTATATGGACGAAAAAAATCTCTCTTAACTTCACTAGAAACAACTACACGACTCAAGAACAAATACACACAATTCTGTTCCTGTTTTGAACAAAAACACAATATTCTGTCCAGTTTTAACAAATACACAACATTCAGCTCCTCTCTCTCTGGTCAGGTTCACAGTATTAAGTCCCGTTTTTTAGAAGAAACACACAATACTAAGTCCATTTGAAAAACAAATACACAAAGTTACGTCCAGTTCCCAGAACAAATGCAACACAATATTAAGTTCACTATCCTGAACAACCATATAATTTTAAGGTCAATTTCCTGAACAACTACACAAGATTCAGTCCCGTTTTCCTGATCATACTCACAAATCAAGTCCAATTTCCTGAACATATACAAAACAATATTAAGTCCAGTTTCCTAAGCAACCACATAATATTAAGTCCAATATCCTAAGCAACCACACAATATTAAGTCCAATTTCCAAAGCAACCACACAATATTAAGTCCAATTAAGCAACACACACAATATTAAGTCCAGTTTCCTAAACAACCACACAATATTAAGTCCAATTAAGCAACACACACAATATTAAGTCCAGTTTCCTAAGCACCCACTCAATATTAAGTCCAATTAAGCAACCACACAATATTAAGTCCAATTAAGCAACCCACACAATATTAAGTCCAATTAAGCAACCCCACAATATTAAGTCCAGTTTCAGCAACATGAAAAAATTAGGATCTCGCGTATTTATTCATTCACAATAAAACTGTCGGCAGATAATTTTTTATAAAAGGGTAGAAAATATAAAATTTTCCCCCATGGAGCTCCTTTTTTTCCCCTCTCTGAAAAAAAAAAATATTTCTTCTGTGGAAGAAGCTCCAAGTTGCAAGAAATGCTACTTAACGTCACAATAATTAATGGAGCAGCATCCTCATCTGCATAAACTGTTTCTCACTCCCAAACTTCTCGTTAAGGGGCGTGCAAAATGAGAGAGAAAAGCATCATTCCTTCAGAAATTTTACCTGACGATCTTCCACCCAAAAAAAAAAGGAAATTTTTTTCTGGTGGGCCAAATCTTTAAACAAAATTTCTCAAAGGCGAGTCAAAGGTTCATTAATCTCGTGAAGGCTGAAGACTTATAGGCTGAGGGGATATGGGGTCGCAAGTCTTGGTCTTTCGTGTGTGATAATTTCGGTGATTTTGGGACGTGTGTTAAGTCCAGTTATATTAACTGGACTTTAGGGTTGGTGTAACACGCCCAGGAGAAGTGTTGAACATCAACGTTGATCAAACGTTGAAATAACGTAAAACTAAGGCAATTCTTGGATGCTGTGCCCCAGTGGTACCCAGGACTGGCCTGGTAACGGGGTCTCCCCACCACTAACGCTGGTGGCACACATAAACAGGGCAACATCAGCAGGATATGTGACGTTGGCAAACGTAAGAACATCAATTATAAACTTAAATCAGTTCTCTTCCAAGGCGATCTACGTAACATTTGTTAGAACAATACTGGGATATGCAGCACCGGCATGGAATTCATCCCTTGCGAGGCATAGACACAAAATTGAAAGAGATTTACAGCAAGACTGGTGCCAGAGCTAAGAGGGTTAAGCTATGAGGATAGGCTAATGGAACTAAATCTCAAAACCCTAATAAATATAAGAAACAGAAGGATTATGATCACAACATACAAGATACTGAAGGGAATGGACAAGGTGGATAAGGATAGCTACTTCAAAATTAGAAAAAAGTAGGATAAGAGGACATAGGTGGAAGCTGGAAACACAAATGAATTATCAGGAGAAAGACCAAGCCATCACGACTATATAGCACTTGGAAGGGGTCAGGATAAGGATTTGGGATGGGACGGGGGTAAGAAATGGTGCCTAACCACTTGGACGGTCGGGGATTGAACGTCGACCTGCATGAAGCGAGACCGTCGCTCTACCGTCCAGCCCAAGTGGTTGGACGAAGCACAAATGAACCGAAAGAATGTAAAGGAAATATTCGTACCCTATACAGGTGGAATGCAGTGAAAGAAGAAGTTGTGGAAGCCTCCTCCACCCACAACTTTAATGCCAGATTCCCCCAAAAATTTGAATACCAGAATAATTAAATGATAACCCAACAGGTACACCAAGGCCAGTGGGCGGGGCACGGGGAGCTAGAGCTCACTGACCTGTAGTCACGGATATGGTAGTACTGAGAGGTAAGTCCCTCCACCACTATCATCCACCACCAACATCTCCACTACCACGACCCAACTCCACCACCACCATCCCCTCCACCACCCATCATCACCACTACCATCTCCACCACCCACCGCCATCACCACCACCACCACAATCAACCACCACCATCACCACCACCACCCACCACCACCATCACCACCACCACCACCACCCACCACCACAACCACCACCACCACCACCACAACCACCACCCACCACCACAACCACCACCCACCACCACCCACCACCACCACCACCACCACCCACCACCACCACCCACCACCACCACCACCACCCACCACCACCACCACCAACATCATCACTCACCAACAACACAGGGACCCAACGAGGTAATGGACTTGAAATTAATGTTTTAGGACTGGGCTAATGGATCGGTTACAACACAGACACACGAGAATCCTAGCACAATATTACCGTGTCCTGGTGGTGAAGCTTGGTGCTGGAGGAGGGAAGTGTTGGAGGGCGAGAGTGGTGCTGGAGGTGGTGCTGAAGATGGAGGTGGAGGGTAGTGTTGGTGGTGGAGAGTGGTGCTTGAGGTGGTGGTTTAAGGTAACGTTGGAGGTGGTGTTGGTGGTGAAGAGAATTTTCTCCCTTTCTCGTCTTCATTACCTTACATTTGTTGGGATTGAATTCCAGAAACCATTTGTTTGACCACCCGTGAAGTATATCAAAGGCCTCCAGTAACTTCCTGCAGTCCTCCTCTGTTTCCACATCCCGTCATCAACTTTGCATCATCTGCAAACATTGACACGCACCAGTTCACTCCCTCGGGCAGGTCGTTCACATAAATAAGGAACAGCAACGGTTCCAGGACCGAGCCTCGTGGGTCTCCTCCCTTTACATTTCCTGCAGCTAGAAATCTTGTCTCTCACTGTGACTCTTTGCGTCCTATCCTTTAGGTACTCCCTTCCTGAAGGGAGTACCTAGTTCAGTATTTTCCCAGTTATCCCAGACTGATTCTCCATCTTGTGAACTAACCTTTCTTGACGAACAGTGGCAGACTATTTGTTGACAGTCTACCAGTCCTCAAACACCCCTCAGATCCAAGGGGTCCTCAAACACCCCTCAGATCCAAGGGGTCCTCAAACACCCCTCAGATCCAAGGGGTCCTCAAACACCCCTCAGATCCAAGGGGTCCTCAAACACCCCTCAGATCCAAGGGGTCCTCAAACACCCCTCAGATCCAAGGGGTCCTCAAACACCCCTCAGATCCAAGGGGTCCTCAAACACCCCTCAGATCCAAGGGGTCCTCAAACACCCCTCAGATCTACGAGTTCTCGAAGACCATCAGAACTAAACACACTGGGAACATCGTTCTTGCAAGGTTAATCAAAACTTGGGCCAAGTTATACACGAAGCTTCAACACATTTCATGCTCTCAGTCAAACGTAATTCTTGGGTAAACTTCTGTGATTTTTGCTCCGGCCATCAAGGTAGAGGCTGTTGGCAGTTTTCTCTGTGTTACCTAGGTAAATCCTGGTACTGAGGGAGAGAAGGTGGGGGAGCGATTTTTTCCTACAGGAACTTGGGCTGAAGCTATATGTTCCTCGGAACGGAAGCTTGTTGGCAAACTACAAAGTGTGTGTGTGTTTAAGTTGTGTTATTAGGGGGCGCTGAGGTGAACGGGCGACGGGACTATGAAGGATGTAATAGTCATCTTCCTTCTTAGTCATCTTCCTTCTTAGTCATCTTCCTTCTTAGTCATCTTCCTTCTTAGTCATCTTCCTTCTTAGTCATCTTCCTTCTTAGTCATCTTCCTTCTTAGTCATCTTCCTTCTTAGTCACTGTCCTGTCACCTTCACACGTCACTTATAGATTACTTTTTCTTCTTCGCAAATATCTAAATGAATTATTTTGTGTGTGTGAGCCTTAGCATCGAAGAGACTAGCCACACTACACACTGGTGAAACCCCAGCCCCACCACACACTGGTGAAACCCCAGCCACACTACACACTGGTGAAACCCCAGCCCCACCACACACTGGTGAAACCCCAGCCACACTACACACTGGTGAAACCCCAGCCCCACCACACACTGGTGAAACCCCAGCCACACCACACACTGGTGAAACCCCAGCCCCACCACACACTGGTGAAACCCCAGCCCCACTACACACTGGTGAAACCCCAGCCCCACCACACACTGGTGAAACCCCAGCCACACTACACACTGGTGAAGCCCCAGCCACACTACACACTGGTGAAACCCCAGCCCCACCACACACTGGTGAAACCCCAGCCCCACTACACACTGGTGAAACCCCAGCCCCACCACACACTGGTGAAACCCCAGCCACACTACACACTGGTGAAACCCCAGCCACACCACACATTGGTGGAACCCCAGCCACACCACACACTTGTGAAACCCCAGCCACACTACACACTGGTGAAACCCCAGCCACACTACACACTGGTGAAACCCCAGCCACACTACACACTGGTGAAACCCCAGCCACACCACACACTTGTGAAACCCCAGCCACACCACACACTTGTGAAACCCCAGCCACACTACACACTGGTGAAACCCCAGCCACACTACACACTGGTGAAACCCCAGCCACACTACACACTGGTGAAACCCCAGCCACACCACACACTGGTGAAACCCCAGCCACACTACACACTGGTGAAACCCCAGCCACACTGCACACTGGTGAAACCCCAGCCACACCACACACTGGTGAAACCCCAGCCACACCACACACTGGTGAAACTCCAGCCACACTACACACTGGTGAAACCCCAGCCACACCACACACTGGTGAAACCCCAGCCACACCACACACTGGTGGAACCCCAGCCACACTACACACTGGTGGAACCCCAGCCACACTACACACTGGTGGAACCCCAGCCACACCACACACTGGTGGAACCCCAGCCACACCACACACTGGTGAAACCCCAGCCACACTACACACTGGTGAAACCCCAGCCACACTACACACTGGTGAAACCCCAGCCACACTACACACTGGTGAAACCCCAGCCACACCACACACTGGTGAAACCCCAGCCACACTACACACTGGTGAAACCCCAGCCACACTGCACACTGGTGAAACCCCAGCCACACCACACACTGGTGAAACCCCAGCCACACCACACACTGGTGAAACTCCAGCCACACTACACACTGGTGAAACCCCAGCGACACCACACACTGGTGAAACCCCAGCCACACTACACACTGGTGAAACCCCAGCCACACCACACACTTGTGAAACCCCAGCCACACTACACACTGGTGAAACCCCAGCCACACTACACACTGGTGAAACCCCAGCCACACTACACACTGGTGGAACCCCAGCCACACCACACACTGGTGGAACCCCAGCCACACTACACACTGGTGAAACCCCAGCCACACCACACACTGGTGGAACCCCAGCCACACTACACACTGGTGGAACCCCAGCCACACTACACACTGGTGGAACCCCAGCCACACCACACACTTGTGGAACCCCAGCCACACCACACACTGGTGAAACCCCAGCGACACCACACACTGGTGAAACCCCAGCCACACCACACACTTGTGAAACCCCAGCCACACTACACACTGGTGAAACCCCAGCCACACTACACACTGGTGAAACCCCAGCCACACCACACACTTGTGAAACCCCAGCCACACCACACACTGGTGGAACCCCAGCCCCACCACACACTGGTGAAACCCCAGCCACACTATACACCCCACATACAAGCACTAAGAATATCCTTGCTCTTAACCCAATTCTTGTTACATATTGCTTTTAAAAACAGTCGACAAGGTCTGACGATCGCTGCTTCAATTCCTGGACGTTCCAGCCTCGACCCCGGCCCTGATATTCAGCAAGCTGCCCTGGAATAGACAATGTCTGCTTCAATATTGTATAAAGCAGATCATGTTATCTTTTTTCTGCTGTTCTGAAAGAATGTTTAATTTGATTTAAAGTTCGTACGAGTACTTCCCTATACCTAGATCATTCTAGGTATACCGAATGCTTTGGTATACCAAGAACATTCGTACGAGTACTTCATATACCTATATCATTCGAACGAGTCCGAACCATTTTCTGTAATACTTCGGATAAACTTGAATTACACTGAATACCTTTATGTGGTGTTAACTATTTATTTAGATACTTTAACGAGTTTTAGAGACTACATGATTTGCTTGGCCGCCTGTTGCAAGCATGAGTTCTGTAATTTGGAGTATTTTGAGTGTCTCTTGCGTTGAAATTAGTGCCTGAAATTGCTTGTTTGGTGGTCACGTGTGTGAAACCTCTCGTTAGCCGACTTATTCTTAAAAAGAGGTAGAATCACAGACAACCCTGGAAACACAAACCGTAACTGTCTCCATTTTCCGCTTGTTACAACTTATAATAAAGTTGTTACATCTTGGCTTAACGTGTTTATGACGTATAGGAACGTTGTTACAACTTGCTATATTGTTATAACTGCTTAGGTGTTAAAACTTGTTCGAATATTGTACCAACGTCGTAGTTTCGGTGTGTGTTTGGCGGGTTAAGCTAAGTGTAGGTGTGTGTTTGGCGGGTTAAGCTAAGTGTAGGTGTGTGTTTGGCGGGTTAAGCTAAGTGTAGGTGTGTGTTTGGCGGGTTAAGCTAAGTGTAGGTGTGTGTTTGGCGGGTTAAGCTAAGTGTAGGTGTGTGTTTGGCGGGTTAAGCTAAGTGTAGGTGTGTGTTTGGCGGGTTAAGCTAAGTGTAGGTGTGTGTTTGGCGGGTTAAGCTAAGTGTAGGTGTGTGTTTGGCGGGTTAAGCTAAGTGTAGGTGTGTGTTTGGCGGGTTAAGCTAAGTGTAGGTGTGTGTTTGGCGGGAAGCTAAGTGTAGGTGTGTGTTTGGCGGGTTAAGCTAAGTGTAGGTGTGTGTGTTTGGCGGGAAGCTAAGTGTAAGTGTGTGTTTGGCGGGAAGCTAAGTGTAGGTGTGTGTTTGGCGGGTTAAGCTAAGTGTAGGTGTGTGTTTGGCGGGAAGCTAAGTGTAGGTGTGTGTTTGGCTGGTTAAGCTAAGTGTAGGTGTGTGTTTGGCTGGTTAAGCTAAGTGTAGGTGTGTGTTTGGCGGGTTAAGCTAAGTGTAGGTGTGTGTTTGGCGGGTTAAGCTAAGTGTAGGTGTGTGTGTTTGGCGGGAAGCTAAGTGTAGGTGTGTGTTTGGCGGGTTAAGCTAAGTGTAGGTGTGTGTTTGGCGGGAAGCTAAGTGTAGGTGTGTGTATTTGGTTAAGATACACCCACCTCCCTTTTATATTGCAGGAGGGTCTGGTTGATCTCCCATTTTCTCAGGTATATTGCTGCTCATTTGCCCGCCTCTGTCTCGAATCTTATCCAACTACTTTAGAGAAGATCGTCGGCAAGAGGGTCTTCAATTGTTGATGAATACTACGTTGTCACATCTAAGTTGTGAGTGGTGTGAGGTGTTGTGAGCACATCAGGGTCCAGGTGATGTGCTGCCCTCTGCTGGCTGTAAATTTTCAAGACATTTCCAGCATCTTTTGCATGTCTGGTGAAGGACAGAGATTCATACATCTTTACTGCTAAAACATATATATATATATATATATATATATATATATATATATATATATATATATATATATATATATATATATATATATATATATATTTAGTGCCACCGTGAAATTGCCATCACTTGTGTTTTTTTTTACTCTGTGGAAACACTAACTTGTCAACGTCCCACACACTCAAATAGTTTAATTGATTTCAATAATGTTATTTACATTATATGTCACATATCCCGTGCAGCTCGGGCTCACCATAGCCCGTGCTACCTGGAAATTTTTGTTCTAGGTAGCGAATCTTGAACAACAACATCAGGGGGTGTGTGTGTCATCAGCTGCACTGACCCACGACTCTGTGATCAGTTACCTGGTTGATACCTGGTTGATGGGGTTCTGGGAGTTCTTCTACTCCCCAAGCCCAGCCCGAGGCCAGGCTTGATTTATGAGAGTTTGGTCCACCAGGCTGTTGCTTGGAGCGGCCCGCAGGCCCACATACCCACCACAGCCCGGTTGGTCCAGCACTCCTTCAGGACTTGAACTGATCACAGTTCAACAGCTGCGTCTTGGGGCAATGCAGCTGTTGCGACAGAGGGAGTCTGGCAACACTGCTCTCAACAGCCCGTCCTCCTAAAGTTCCCAACGTCAATAAAATGGTCAGTTTAAAGTGGTCTCTCCTAACCTACCCAGAGGACCCAAAACAGAAAACGGGACAGTACGTCACTTTCGCCAGCCGCTTCCATATTCAAGTACGACAATTTTTGGGTCTTATGTAACGCATACGAGCGAAAAGCGACTTTTTTGTAGGAGGACAAGTTGTCTCTGTGGCAATGTGAAGAGAAAGAGAGTGAGGACGTTATCTTGAGGTTATCTTGAGATGATTTCGGGGCTTAGCGTCCTCGCGGCCCGGTCCTCGACCAGACCTCCTTTTTATTACACACAGGATTACGAATCCGAAGCGCTGTCCACCCAGCTGTCAGGCGTCCCGGTCCATCCTGTACCATTTTGTGATTTTTCATCATGAATGCTATTTTTTTTTTGCGATTACCGATTCCAGGACTTTTACCACAATTAATCGATGTTGACCAGACCACACACTAGAAGGTGAAGGGACGACGACGTTTCGGTCCGCCCTGGACCATTCTCAAGTCGATTCTAATTAATCGATAGTTCAACGCGATTGATCTATCGCCACTCCACAAGTGGAAACTTTCTCCCCCCCACGAGTTGCGAACTCTGGTCAACTCTAGTGATTTATTAGACGTCAAACCTTGTTGGCCGTACGCCCCCCCCCCCCGTCAAGCTCTACTGCTCAACAACTCACCTGTCAAACCCCTGCTACTTAAGTCCTCTGGAACTGCCATAAGTATTACGGGCTCACCATAGCCCGTGCTACATGGATATTTCTTTTAGAGTAGCTAAATTTAATACAACAATGTTATAAGTAGCATAAGTAACATTGGTGCCAGTAACAATACTAGTATACATTGGTGCCAGTAACAATACTAGTATACATTGGTGCCAGTAACAATACCAGTATACATTGGTACCAGTAACAATACCAGTATACATTGGTGCCAGTAACAATACTAGTATACATTGGTGCCAGTAACAATACTAGTATACATTGGTACCAGTAACAATACCAGTATACATTGGTGCCAGTAACAATACCAGTATACATTGGTGCCAGTAACAATACCAGTATACATTGGTGCCAGTAACAATACCAGTATACATTGGTGCCAGTAACAATACCAGTATACATTGGTGCCAGTAACAATACCAGTATACATTGGTACCAGTAACAATACCAGTATACATTGGTGCCAGTAACAATACCAGTATACATTGGTGCCAGTAACAATACCAGTATACATTGGTGCCAGTAACAATACCAGTATACATTGGTGCCAGTAACAATACCAGTATACATTGGTGCCAGTAACAATACCAGTATACATTGGTGCCAGTAACAATACCAGTATACATTGGTGCCAGTAACAATACCAGTATACATTGGTGCCAGTAACAATACCAGTATACATTGGTGCCAGTAACAATACCAGTATACATTGGTGCCAGTAACAATACCAGTATACATTGGTGCCAGTAACAATACCAGTATACATTGGTACCAGTAACAATACCAGTATACATTGGTGCCAGTAACAATACCAGTATACATTGGTGCCAGTAACAATACCAGTATACATTGGTGCCAGTAACAATACCAGTATACATTGGTGCCAGTAACAATACCAGTATACATTGGTGCCAGTAACAATACCAGTATACATTGGTGCCAGTAACAATACCAGTATACATTGGTGCCAGTAACAATACCAGTATACATTGGTGCCAGTAACAATACCAGTATACATTGGTACCAGTAACAATACCAGTATACATTGGTGCCAGTAACAATACCAGTATACATTGGTGCCAGTAACAATACCAGTATACATTGGTGCCAGTAACAATACCAGTATACATTGGTGCCAGTAACAATACCAGTATACATTGGTGCCAGTAACAATACCAGTATACATTGGTGCCAGTAACAATACCAGTATACATTGGTGCCAGTAACAATACTAGTATACATTGGTGCCAGTAACAATACCAGTATACATTGGTGCCAGTAACAATACCAGTATACATTGGTGCCAGTAACAATACCAGTATACATTGGTGCCAGTAACAATACTAGTATACATTGGTGCCAGTAACAATACCAGTATACATTGGTGCCAGTAACAATACCAGTATACATTGGTGCCAGTAACAATACTAGTATACATTGGTGCCAGTAACAATACTAGTATACATTGGTGCCAGTAACAATACCAGTATACATTGGTGCCAGTAACAATACCAGTATACATTGGTGCCAGTAACAATACTAGTATACATTGGTGCCAGTAACAATACCAGTATACATTGGTGCCAGTAACAATACCAGTATACATTGGTGCCAGTAACAATACCAGTATACATTGGTACCAGTAACAATACCAGTATACATTGGTGCCAGTAACAATACCAGTATACATTGGTGCCAGTAACAATACCAGTATACATTGGTGCCAGTAACAATACTAGTATACATTGGTGCCAGTAACAATACCAGTATACATTGGTGCCAGTAACAATACCAGTATACATTGGTACCAGTAACAATACCAGTATACATTGGTACCAGTAACAATACCAGTATACATTGGTGCCAGTAACAATACCAGTATACATTGGTGCCAGTAACAATACCAGTATACATTGGTGCCAGTAACAATACCAGTATACATTGGTGCCAGTAACAATACCAGTATACATTGGTACCAGTAACAATACCAGTATACATTGGTACCAGTAACAATACCAGTATACATTGGTGCCAGTAACAATACCAGTATACATTGGTGCCAGTAACAATACTAGTATACATTGGTGCCAGTAACAATACCAGTATACATTGGTGCCAGTAACAATACCAGTATACATTGGTGCCAGTAACAATACCAGTATACATTGGTGCCAGTAACAATACCAGTATACATTGGTGCCAGTAACAATACCAGTATACATTGGTGCCAGTAACAATACCAGTATACATTGGTACCAGTAACAATACCAGTATACATTGGTACCAGTAACAATACTAGTATACATTGGTGCCAGTAACAATACCAGTATACATTGGTACCAGTAACAATAATAACTGTTGTTGTTGTTAATGTTGGAGTATCGAACCACACTGTGTGGATTTGAGGATAAATGTACCGTGAACTTCACTCGTCACGAGGCCATGGTCCCACACAGGCCGTCATGCAAATATAAAATAAAATTGAGGAGCGCCAGACTCGGCTTTACCGAAAAATTTGTGACCTAGGAAACGCTCTCTGAATATCACAGAACGAGGAAGTTGTCAATGAAATTACGATAAAATTCCTAGGAGGAAACACCGTTTCAGGTCCTTCTTGTAGTTCTTTACTTCCGCGGAAAGGAACTCTATCGTCCTGTAGGAGAAGGAGAAGGAGGAGGAGGCTATGGACTAGAATGAGGAGGAGAAGAAGAAAGAGGAGGAGAAGGAGGAGAGGGATGAAACGAAGAGAAGGTAGAGGTGTCTGGCTGTGTGGATGCTTGTTAAATTAATATTCTTGATGCATGTGGGTGCCGTCGTGGGATTTTAGCGTGGTGAGGACGAACGTCTTACGGCCTGCTCCAAGCTTCCTCAGGTCTAGCTTAAGGTCTCTCCACTCCTCCTCCAACCCCCCCCCTCCCCCCTTGCTACCCCCAATACCCATTTCCCCATACCCCCTACCCTTCCCTCCCCCCTCCAAGGAGCACAGTGTGTGATCAAGAGAAACTTCCTCAAGTATCCAACGTTCTAAAAAACAAGCCACACTATAACCCGGAATAACGTGATGTAAGAAAAGGAGCAGGTCGGTGGGATCAAACCCTCGTTCTGCTCCAAAAGTCTTGTAGCCACCGTGTTAAAGGTAGGGCACGCTATTTGGCTGATTAGCCGTCAACAATCATCTAAATATACATTTTTAAAGTTAGATTATACAACCCTATTCATTTTACACGATTTACGCCTATCTTTATCCCTCCATTACGTGCGAACTCGCGAAATATCAACAGGTATCGACCAGGGACTGGCGCATGGCGGCTTGTAATCTAAAGTCGCAATTAAGTAAAGAAAAAAAAAGATTAATGCGTCTTGGGGAAACAACTCGAACAGTGAAGTGATTTACGGCGAGTGAGAAGTGGAGGCGGGTGCCGGGGCGCGGCTCTTGTTAACTCTCTCGTATTTATCTCTCTCTCTTTCTCTCTTTTCATGACCGAGTAATTTTAGCTCATGAAGCACGCGCGCGCACACACACACACACACACACATACACACACACACACACACACATACACACACACATATCTGACCAAAGAGCCAAAGCTCAACCCCCGCAAGCACAATTAGGTGACTACACACACACACACACACACACACACACACACACACACACACACACACACACAAAGTACAACTAGATGAATAAAATTAGATGAGTACACACACACACACACACACACACACACACACACACACACACACACACACACACACACACACACACACACACAAGCACAACTAGATGAATAAAATTAGGTGAGTACACATACACGTTCGCTTCGCGATCCTTAGGGGCCTCGAGGCTGAGTGGACAGCGTTTGGGATTCGTAGTCCCAATGACCCGGAATCAATTCCTGGCGGAGGACGAAACAAATGGGCAAAGTTTCATGCTGATGCCTCTGTTCACCTAGCAGTAAATAGGCACCTGATAGTTAAACAGCAACTACGGGCTGCTTCCTGGGGACGTGTGTATGAGTGTGTTAGAAATATATGTAGTAGATATTTATAGATCAAAAATAAACTTTAGAAAGGCGGGGTCCAAGAGTTAACACCTCGATTCTGAGAATATAAATAGTAAATACACTGACAAATGGAAAGCAGATGGGAGGAGGGGATGGTGGGGGGTGATGGTGGGGGTGAGGGTGTGGGGGTGGGGGGTAGTGGTGGTGGTGGGGGTGGTGGTGGTGGGGGTGGGGGGGGGGTGCTGCTGCAAGGGGAAAGAGAGAGTAGGTTTGAAGAGATCTGTTTTGAGAAGGATGCCAATAATAAGAACTATGTCACAGGAATATAGAAATATGTCACAGGAATCATTTCAATGGAAGGACAAACAGTGTGCTGTCATGTACAATCCTTCTGAATCCCAAAGTCTCGGGCAAGAATACAAGAATACACAGCTTGAACAAATATCATACAAAGTGACAGGAGTGCCTATTAATCTTCTTTAAATTACCAATCAAGCTGTCAATGTAATCAATCAGAACTTTAATATACCAATGTGCTTTAATATACTTATTAATCTCTCATCTCATTTTTTCTTGCAATGTATCTGTATAAAAGGGAGTATAAAACTAGCTTTCCATAAAGACCAGTCCCAAAAGCTCAGAGAATTAACAGGGAAATCCATTGGAAACATGACTCAGAGAAAAACAACACAAGAAATTACGAAGACTAGCTAAAGGAAGATTTATATCGACCTTAAGAGAAAGAAGGAACCGGGAGAGATAATTTCTCGTGGCTAAACACACAATACTCAGAGGTAAAAATCAGACGCAATCGAGCATGTCAACAATACAGGGAACACAGAACAAAATATATACGAGAGAGAATGAGCATTATGAAAACGATATAGCTCCCAAAGTAAAGGATCAAGTTAAAACTTGTAAATAGCCACAGGAGGAGGAAGATGTTGGTAAATAAACAAGTGATCAGGCTACACAAAAGAGAAAGCTACAAGGCTACTCAGATAACGATAAGGAAGTGTGCGAAGAACTCAATAATAGCTTCCAGGGAGTTTTAAGATGGAGCTGCCCTGGCACTGACAGACACTACCAACAGAAAGACTGATCAAAACAAAAGTGACATCAGAGGATGTAAAGGAACAATTAGAGGAGATGTATGTGATAGATTTCATATAAGCCCTGAGAAGATTGCACCCTGGATCCTAAAAGAAGCAGCTGCAGCATTGTGTGTACCCCTTGCTATAGTTTTAAACTCTTACTAGAAACTGGAACACTACCAGAAATCTGGAACGTGGCTAATGTGGTACCTATATATAAGAAAGGCATACGACATGCGCCACTAAACTACAGACCGGCATCACTAGCAAAGCATTCCCTGTAAGATATCAGAGACATAACAAATAACTGAAGGCTCGTAGAACACGCAGAACATATGCTAACAAGAATAGTATATCTCCAAGCATCCTGATTGACCAAACAGAGTTCTACGACAAGATAACAACAGTCAAACAACAGAGAAAGTAGGTATGGAAGCAGTGCCCATGATACTGAACAGAAGAACGAGATAATGTATTTGGAAACTGAAAACACAAAAGAGTCATAGAGATGCCAGAAAAAAAACTTGTTCAGTCGAAGACTCATCAATAAAGGGGAACGGATCAGATGAGGAAGCAATCCAAGCCAATTCCATACACAGTTTTATATGTAAATATGATATGAGAAAAACTGCAGTGAAAAGGGTCACTGTACTAAAGGAGTACTGGTCGAAAGGTGGGACTTAGGAGTAGATGCTCGACCTGTGAGCACAACTAGGTGAGTA
>NC_091181.1:35390793-35400793 GCF_040958095.1 Procambarus clarkii
TAGGCAGGTATAGGACTTATAGGCAGAACTTATAGGCAGGTATAGAGGACTTATACACCCGTACACTGCTGCAATTGTCATTTTTTTCATCATGGTTTTTTTTTTTAACTAATTTTAATACCTGCTCACCCCAACGTAATACTTTTAAACATCAATTTAAGAGTTGAAAAAATCAAGTAGTTAGAAATTGACTTAATTGGCTTTTATCGTCTCCGCTATTGGTTGTTTATCTATCGTCATGAAAATCATGAGATTAAATGTTGCGTCAGAATATACATCAGTATGATATTGTTCTCCCCCTTTCATACAACATTCATCATACGACTGATTGGAATATCGCTGGAAAAAAAATTCGTGCAGACAACTTATACTGACATCTGAGTAATTTAATCAATTATAATCGACCAAGCGTTATTAATCAAGTAATATTCGTCAAAGATTATTTAATAGATTCATCTATTTATAACACAACATTTATTTTTTTATTTTTTTTGGCGGAATTACAATTGTAATGCAATGTTCTATAATGTAAAAATATAATTTAAAAAATTACATATTCAGCAATAAAAAAAATCCTTTTCATGTATTATTTCATGTAAAAATATATTATTTATTAAATATATTATTTATTTCATATATTATTTATAAAATTTCTCGAGTATATTTACTCAGGATCATTAACCTTGAGCCGAAATAGTTAGTGTTTAAATCTAACTTAAGTTTATATATATATATCTTATATATATATATATATATATATATATATATATATATATACATATATATATATATATATATATATATATATATATATATATATATATATATATATATACAAATCTTATTAAGTTTATATATATATATCGTGGCCCAACAAATCAAGAGACCTTCACATTATATCGCAACATTCAACAGTCAGCGATATGAGTTTCTGAAGGGGACTTATTCACGAGTAGAGGTACAAGTGTTCACAAAGGTAATTAGAAACTTGAGCGGCAGTTCGTATGTCTTTACTTGGAGGATTTTCATTGGCCAGTGATGGGAAGGGGGTGCTGGGGGGAGGGGGAAGTGATTGACGTAGATAGAATTTAGTAATGAGAAAGATGTTGGAAGATAGAAGACAGTGTTCATGTTAGCGTGTCTAGTGAAGTGTGAGAAGAATGCAATGAAATAATCTTCATTGCACACACACACACGCACACACACATACACACACACACACACATGGTGAGTGTGTGTGTGTGGGGGGCGGTGGTGGAGGGGTCAAGCCAATCGAAGATTAGACATTGGCGAAGCACTACATATCAAACACTCTCACCGAACTACCAACAGCCAATTTACACTTAGATACATCCACAAGTGAACGTTGTTGTAGATTCACCTACACGTAACAAAAAATTCCAAGTAGCACGGGCTATGGTGAGCCCGTAAAAAAAATGCCTAAGTGTACCTAAGTAAACCTACACTTATACCATCCTCAAGACCAACTCAGAGCACACCCAGCGGCCCACATCTCACCTTACATCACCAACATCAAACATCGACCTCCTGGGGGTGTAATAACTCCTAACTTCACCTCATCCTTCTCAGTTACAGATTCTGTAGTTTCTGCTACCTTGCCTCCACTTGTTCTCTGCCTCTCCCAAGGTGTTTACAGGTTCATTGAAATGCATCGTTTAGCAGCACAACTTGTAAAATGAAGTTTAGAGAGCTATATATATATATATATATATATATATATATATATATATATATATATATATATATATATATATATATATATATATATATATATATATAGGAAGGGAGTATATATATATATATATATATATAGTATATATATATATATATATATATATATATATATATATATATATATATATATATATATATATATATATATATATATATATATATATATGTCGTACCTAGTAGCCAGAACTCACTTCTCAGCCTACTATTCAAGGCCCGATTTGCCTAATAAGCCAAGTTTTCCTGAATTAATATATTTACTATAATTTTTTTCTTATGAAATGATAAAGCTACCCTTTTCACTATGTATGAGGTCAATTTTTTTTTATTGGAGTTAAAATTAACGTAGATATATGACCGAACCTAACCAACCCTACCTAACCTAACCTAACCTACATATATAGGTAAGGTTAGGTTAGGTAGCCAAAAAAGCTAGGTTAGGTTAGGTTAGGTAGGTTAGGCAGACGAAAAAACATTAATTCATGAAACTTGGCTTATTAGGCAAATCGGGCCTTGCATAGTAGGCTGAGAAGTGAGTTCTGGCTACTAGGTACGACATATATATATATATATATATATATATATATATATATATATATATATATATATATATATATATATATATATATATATATATATATATATATATACCTGGGAAAAATATAGCCACGGGATATACATTAAGATCTTATACCACCAATTTCCCCTACACACCTGTAACTAGTTCCTACCTTCCCCGCCTCTCTATGGGGGATCATTAGGTGGGGGGTAGTTAGTGGGTAGTTACCTGGGGATTTTCCCCCACTATATCTCAGCCAGGCGGGGTTCATGTGCTCTGGAAATAGGGCGCCAACTGCTGCAATAATCAGCAGGTGGGGGATTGTTTACGGTGACGGACAGATGAGGAACGGGAGGAGCAACACAGGGTGAGTTGTAGGGGGATGGGGGGGGGGGGGTAGTGGTTGTGGTGGTGGTGGTTTGAGGTGGGGGGGGGGTAAATGTGGAGATGGGGAGGGGTAGTGGTGAAGGTAGTGATTGGGAGTAATGGTTTTGTGGTAGGAGTAGTCGTGGGGGTGGTGTTGGTTAGGCCAGCTGGTGGGGGGTGGTGGTGTGGGTTAGGCCAGCTGGTGGGGGGTGGTGGTGTGGGTTAGGCCAGCTGGTGGGGGGTGGTGGTGTGGGTTAGGCCAGCTGGTGGGGGTGGTGGTGTTGGTTAGGCTTCTTCCAGCAATGGTCTGAAATGGTCCTCGAGCTAATCTTGAGGACCTGGCTAGTAGTCTTGACCCACTTTCAGACGTGTTCGAGCAGAGACCATAGTCGCTGCCTCTTTAATATTCACAAGAACGAAACACGGACACAGCCTGGGAGCTAAGACCAGAAGAAAGGGGGCAAGAAGGAGACGCAGAGAACAGAGCAGTCTTCTGCCCCCCCCAAAAAAAAAAAATAGAAGAGAAGAATGAGAATTAAGAATTAAATCACCATGAAGACACATAATAACATTTAATACAAAGGACCTACACGAACCTATGCTTAGCTACACAAGGACGAAAAGTTCGGGAATTTTTAGAGAGAGAGAGAGAGAGAGAGAGAGAGAGAGAGAGAGAGAGAGAGAGAGAGAGAGAGAGAGAGAGAGAGAGAGAGAGAGAGAGAGAGAGAGAGCCTGGTGTGAGTGTAGCAGCACACGGGGTCACGGGGTCACTGAGGGGGCCACGGGGTCACTGAGGGGGCCACGGGGTCACTGAGGGAGCCACGGGGTCACTGAGGGAGCCACGGGGTCACTGAGGGGGCCACGGGGTCACTGAGGGGGCCACGGGGTCACTGAGTGGGCCACGGGGTCACTGAGGGGGGCAACGGGGTCACTGAGGGGCCACGGGGTCACTGAGGGGCCACGGGGTCACTGAGGGAGCCACGGGGTCACTGAGGGAGCCACGGGGTCACTGAGGGGGCCACGGGGTCACTGAGGGGGCCACGGGGTCACTGAGGGGGCCACGGGGTCACGGAGGGAGCCACGGGGTCACGTCCTGCGGGAGAAACACCCCCGACCCCTAGCGACGTCATTATGAAGCATCACTATGATATGACAACCCTATATAATGGGGCTAAATTACATTTGAATATTAATTTACATGGAGATTGTGTTGACAAAGTGAATTACTGGTGTCAGAAGCTAACCTGTCGAGGGCCGACCCCGTTCCTCCCCTTCACTAACTCTTCCTAAACACCCTTCGTAATCCAAACTTTGTAATAAAAGTAATAAAACCTATAGTTACAAGGACATGGATGTAACTATAGGTAACATACAGTGTAAATAATGGTTTGTCGAGTTCCTCCAGCTCCTCAGACGGCGGGCAGGAACCCTGAAGGTGCAGTGTATATTTCCTCTCTGTATCGCCACGCTGAGGCGCTGGAAAAGGACGCTCTTGAGTCTTTCGCTGTTGCAATTAGCCTAGAACCCAGTTCCTTAAAAGGAAAAAAAACTAGTGGCACTCTTACCCAAGGCGCCAAGTGTCTCAGAAGATGGGATGGGGTAGTAATTCAGTTCTCTGTACGTATATTATATATATATATATATATATATATATATATATATATATATATATATATATATATATATATATATATACATACACATTTGGTCAGACATGACCGCATGCGCTGGCGTTGGTCAGCTTATAGTGCAAGCTTTCTATATTGTGATTTTTTCTTGTAGTGGCGTCAGATGCTACATGAGAGAGTTCGAATCCCCTGAATCTTTGATTGGCCCGCTCCGGCGGCCTGTGGCCTCCAGCACACTCCAGTGTATTCATCTATTTGTGCTTGCGGGGGTTGAGCTCTGGCTCTTTGGTTCCGGCTCTCAACTGTGGTAGTGTGGTGATGGGACTGTATGGCTCTCACCACAGTTCGCGCGCGCGCACACACACACACACACACACACACACACACACACACACACACACACACACACACACACACACACACATCAGGGGTGCCGGTAGCTGAGTGGACAGCGCGCGGGGGACTCCTAATCCTGTGACCCGGGTTCAATTCCCGGCGCCGGCGAGGAACAATGGGCAGAGTTTCCTTCACCCTGATGCCCCCTGTTACCTACCAGTAAACAGGTACCTGGGAATTAGACAGCTGATACGGGCTGCTTTCTGTGTGTGTGTGTGTGTGTGTGTGTGTGTGTGTGTGTGTGTGTGTGTGTGTGTGTGTGTGTGTGTGTGTGTGGAAAAAAGTTAGTAGTTAGCAACAGTTGATTGATTGGCAGTTGAGAGACGGGCCGAAAGAGCAGAGGTCAACCCGCGCAAGCACAACTAGGCGAGTACACACGCCGGAGAGACAGGAACACGGATCTGTTGTTGTTTAAGATTCGCTACTTGGAACAAAAAATTCCAAGTAGCACAGGCTATGGTGAGCCCGTAGACTGGGTATCTTAACAGTAGCACGGCAAGACACTAAAAACCGCCACATCCGGTCCAGGTAAGGCTCTCAGGAAATTGGTGTTCCAATTTAGCATAAAGCCTTTTGACCCAGAACTCTCTGGCCATTTTCATCCTTAGTCTTACATTGCCACTTGAGAGAGAGAGAGAGAGAGAGAGAGAGAGAGAGAGAGAGAGAGAGAGAGAGAGAGAGAGAGAGAGAGAGAGAGAGAGAGAGAGAGAGAGAGAGAGAGAGAGAGAATGGCCATTCTGCAGCTAATCCTTTGTTGAACTCTGCCACTAAGTTGGGTCCAAGATCATCTGTGTTGTTGCCCTGGGATATTGCAAGCATCTTGGCCTGCAATGTCTAAGGTTGTACCTTGGACTACTAGCAAAGTTTCAAGTACTGGACATCTCAGTCAAGCCTGTGCTCTTGGCTCCACTCTATTACATATATATATATATATATATATATATATATATATATATATATATATATATATATATATATATATATATATATATATGCACTCTGACCTTTACATATACATAAGAGGAAATGCCAACTGCAACGAAGGTCATTAATCACCTTACAACAATAACTACCTGTTGCAGGCGATGGCAGATTACCTTTATTGCTGAACCACAGTGATTAGAGCTAGATTGATCATAACTATAACAATATAATTATAACAACGATTATAGCTACGTCCAAACAGGCACAATTATAGAGCATAGTGAGGAAATTGATATATTGAGATTGTGGTTTATTTTCTTATTATGGCTATAAATAGCCATTATAATGGCACTAACAAGGTCACTAACGACTAACCATCACAATGGCCACTAACAACATCATTTCCCTGCCTCCATAATTATCGTACTAACCATGGTCAGTAACAGCAGGTAAATGGGTGTCAAGGGTCGTTAATGAAAAGGGGGGGGGAGGGTAGCCATAGCTCTCCCTTCCCTGTAGTACTGATGACCATTTAATTAACATACCTTCCCTTCCCCTTCTCTCTCTCTCTCTTCCCCCTTATTCCTCCTAACCATTACCCCTTTTCCCCCTTTCCCTGCACCATCACCCCTTCACGTACTCACCCTAAGTCAGCTGTGTGGAAGCGATTTGGCCTTTATCATATCGCGTACTCTGAGCACTGACAAAGCTCAATAGAGCCACGGGGGTCTCTAAAAAAGAGCGCCGGAGAGCTTAGCTATGATACGCAACCGCTTACGAAGCCTGTGGATCTTTCCTTAATCCCCTGCAGCTGTGTTTATATATTTAATGTCTGTTTATAGCAACTAGATTGTGTTTAAGTTTATAAGCTCCTTAACTGTTTAATAAATGAAAACTGAGCCGTCTATGAATGAGAGACGATGAACAGGTTTTGCCAGTGTGTCTGGGGAGCCCAGGAATGAGGGTTCGATCCCATTGGATGACCCTAGATTGTGACAGAGAAGAAGAAGATAGAAGGCATCAAGAGTGATGGAAAGAACAAAAAAAACAAAAAGTCTGAAAAAGACCAAAAAGACTATTTAAGTCCCATTCCTCCTCGACTTCGTTAAAACCGAACTTTACCAAAACAAACTGGAGAAAAAAAAAGTCTTAAAAATCGTGACAAAGTCAGCAAACAATAACAATTTATAATACGAATATTACTTAAAAAAAATCGTGACAAAGTCAGCAAACTGCAAACAATTTATAATATCTTTCACGGGCATGTTAATGGACAATAATTTTACCCGAAGGGAAATAATTACACAAAATTAGAGACGCGCGAGGAGCAGCCGTTAATACTTGTGATATATGACCGACTGGTTAAACTGGCAACACTGCCTATGTCGCCATGCGAGAGTAGTCTTTGTTTAACTCGATTTAGTTGGCAATAATGTTGCCATGTGCTTAAGTTCAGTGTACTTAGCTGGCAACTGGTTATAGGACGCGATTGGGTTTTGTTCCTGGTTTTCCCATTATAATGATAGTTAATTTTTAGCTGTTTTTTGTAATTTTTTTGGTCTAACTGATGGTTTTGAAGGGTTAATTGTGTTAGGGTAGGCCTACTAGATGCGTATGGCTAGGGTAATGCTTGCCACGTTCTATCCTAAGGTAGGCCTCCTAGCATATGCCTCTCACGTGTGAATGGATAAGGCTGATAGAGGCATTTGTAGTTTCAACTATCAATAACTAAGATTGCCTTCTCTTGCAATAGAGTGTAGTCAGGTGTATGTGATCCATTTATCCATACACTCGCGCACGCTTGTGTGGATCCATGTATCCGCCGAGGCGCGTGATCCAGCCGTGTGTCCTGGTTGATACCTGGTTGATACCTGGTTGATGGGGTTCTGGGAGTTCTTCTACTCCCCAAGCCCGGCCCGAGGCCAGGCTCGACTTGTGAGAGTTTGGTCCACCAGGCTGTTGCTTGGAGCGGCCCGCAGGCCCACATACCCACCACATACACACCTCATCCACGAATGGATTATCCAAGCCAGTGCAGTCATCCATTGAACCATGTGCTTTTCATTCATTCAGGCGGGTTCAAATCCGACAGGACCGTCGTGGGGGTGTTTAATCCATCAATCCACCCAAACATGTGTTAACCCCCGTGGCAGCGGCCAACACGCAGGTGTTGGAAGAACCTTTGTACAGTCTGGGGCAGGATAGAACAGATCCACATATATATAATTTGTATTATCTGGTCGTTTGTGTGAGGAAAATCTGAAATTTTATCCATGGCGATTTATTTAGAGGTGAAGATATTGGCGGAAACATCCGGTTATTAGTGCAGTGGGAGGGGGGGGGGGGGGACGGTGAGGGGGGCACAGGCCCCCTTCTGCCAGAGCCCCCCTTCTGCCAGAGCCCCCCCCCTTCCCATCTCAAAATCCCCTCCCATCACAGGAATCTTTTCCATATCTCGACCACAAAGTCCATTATCCCCCAACTCTCCACAGACCTCCTCCTCTTTCTCTCTTAGGAGCATTTCATGTCAAGGGTTCCTCTTCTCCACCCCTGTCAAGCCCCCCTCATCCACCCATGTCAAGCCCCCCTTATCCACCCATGTCAAGCCCCCTTCATCCACCCATGTCAAGCCCCCTTCATCCACCCATGTCAAGGCCCCTCCCCTTCTCCTTCCCCCATTCAAGGACACACCCACCCCCTCTCCCCAGCAAGGGGGGGAGGGGGAACATCCATGCACCTACATGCAATCCAATAAGTTATTTCTGCCCTTAAGTTAAACAGAAGAATAAAAAAAGGCAGGAAAACCACCCTCCATAAAATTCCTGCTTTACAACAAAATTTACAGTTTTCCTGAAATTATTTTTGCAATTTCCAGGCGAACATTGCCAGGGATTATCGTAAACTTGCGGTTATTAAAGCGACACGAACGGTGGGAGGGGTTGTGGATGGTTGTAACTGTTGTGGATGGTTGTGTGGCTGTTGTGGGTGGTTGTAACTGTTGTGGATGGTTGTAACTGTTGTGGGTGGTTGTGTGGCTGTTGTGGGTGGTTGTGTGGCTGTTGTGGGTGGTTGTAACTGTTGTGGATGGTTGTGTGGGTGTTGTGGATGGTTGTAACTGTTGTGGATGGTTGTGTGGCTGTTGTGGATGGTTGTGTGACTGTTGTGGGTGGTTGTGTGGCTGTTGTGGATGGTTGTAACTGTTGTGGATGGTTGTGTGGGTGTTGTGGGTGGTTGTGTGGCTGTTGTGGATGGTTGTGTGGCTGTTGTGGATGGTTGTAACTGTTGTGGATGGTTGTGTGACTGTTGTGGGTGGTTGTGTGGCTGTTGTGGATGGTTGTAACTGTTGTGGATGGTTGTGTGGGTGTTGTGGATGGTTGTGTGGCTGTTGTGGATGGTTGTAACTGTTGTGGATGGTTGTGTGACTGTTGGATGGTTGTGTGGGTGTTGTGGATGGTTGTGTGACTGTTGTGGATGGTTGTGTGGGTGTTGTGGATGGTTGTGTGACTGTTGGATGGTTGTGTGGCTGTTGTGGATGGTTGTAACTGTTGTGGATGGTTGTAACTGTTGTGGATGGTTGTGGATGGTTGTAACTGTTGTGGATGGTTGTGTGACTGTTGTGGATGGTTGTGTGGGTGTTGTGGATGGTTGTGTGACTGTTGTGGATGGTTGTAACTGTTGTGGATGGTTGTAACTGTTGTGGATGGCTGTGTGACTGTTGTGGATGGTTGTGTGGGTGTTGTGGATGGTTGTGTGACTGTTGTGGATGGTTGTGTGGGTGTTGTGGATGGTTGTGTGACTGTTGTGGATGGTTGTGTGGGTGTTGTGGATGGTTGTGTGACTGTTGTGGATGGTTGTGTGGGTGTTGTGGATGGTTGTAACTGTTGTGGATGGTTGTAACTGTTGTGGATGGTTGTGTGACTGTACTCACCTAATTGTACTCACCTAATTGTGCTTGCGGGGGTTGAGCTCTGGCTCTTTGGTCCCGCCTCTCAACCGTCAATCAACTGGTGTACAGATTCCTGAGCCTATTGGGCTCTATCATATCTACATTTGAAACTGTGTATGGAGTCTGCCTCCGCCACATCACTTCCTAATGCATTCCATTTACTAACTACTCTGACACTGAAAAAGTTCTTTCTAACGTCTCTGTGGCTCATTTGGGTACTCAGCTTCCACCTGTGTCCCCTTGTTCGCGTCCCACCAGTGTTGAAAAGTTCGTCCTTGTTTACCCGGTCGATTCCCCTGAGGATTTTGTAGGTTGTGATCATGTCCCCCCTTACTCTTCTGTCTTCCAGTGTCGTGAGGTGCATTTCCCGCAGCCTTTCCTCATAACTCATGCCTCTTAGTTCTGGGACTAGTCTTGTAGCATACCTTT
>NC_091181.1:35405793-35488293 GCF_040958095.1 Procambarus clarkii
GTCGAGGGGGTATGCAATCTCCGCTGACGAGTCTACAGTAGGGTGAAGACTGGAAAAAAAACTATAGGGAAACACTGGGTTTCCAATTCTATACAAAAAAAGAAAAAATGACGTGTTTTTCTCCTTTCTTGGGAGATTAGTTTGGCTTCCGTAGCTCAGGCTTCAATATAAAAATCTCCGGGTCTGGAAAGTTTTAATATACGTTAGATTTTTTAAGCTTTCCTTCTCCTTCAATCTCTCATTCCTCCAGGAACTTATTGCTGTTTAAGATTAAACAATTTATTTTCACCTAACCGTGGAAAAAAAGGGAAAAAGACAGCGAGGGAGCGGAAATCTCTTCTCTCAACTTGAATTTGTTTTTGGGTCTTTTGATTGCTTGTTGAAACATTCGTCAAACTGATATTAAAACTCAGAGTCAACAACATGACCGAGATAGGTGGGTGGACGTTCCTGTCAACACGACTGACGGCACCTGGGACGTTCCTGTTAACACGATTGACGGCACCTGGGACGCTCCTGTCAACACGACTGACGGCACCTGGGATGCTCCTGTCAACACGACTGACGGTACCTGGGACGTTCCTGTTAACACGATTGACGGCACCTGGGACGCTCCTGTCAACACGACTGACAGCATCTGTGACGCTCCTGTCAACACGACTGACAGCATCTGTGACGCTCCTGTCAACACGACTGACAGCATCTGTGACGCTCCTGTCAACACGACTGATAACACCTGAGACGCTCCTGTCAACACGACTGAGCAGTGAGGCTCCTGACGTTGACACCTTGAGTCACGCCTCCAGGAAGCACAAAACATTACCATCCATAGACCAGTATGTTAGTTATATTCTCGTCTGGACGTAGTCATCAAATCAACGGAAGAAATACCAACTTATATTTGAGTGTCGTATATTCTCTTCTCTCAGGAAGAGATTAGACCTGCTCCATCATCACCTATTCTACCACATCACGTCTGCATATTCAAGAATTTACAGTAAGAAAAACAACTACTGCTCAGACGTCTAGACAGTACCACCAGTCTACCTCCCCCCCCCAGGGCCCGTCAACCCATCGCACCTGGCGACAGCCCCACGATCACGCCACTGCCTGAAACAATTGCAATGGTAGTTTGAGTGACCCGGCTCCCAATTATCGACGACACCAGCGCCACCTGGACGGCCGTTTCTTCTATATACAGAGGCTAGCCAGCTCCAACAAGTCACGGGCTCACTATAGCCCGTGCTACATGGACACCTCGTTCTGAGTACCTAAATCTGAAACTATAAACAACATCCAAGAAGTCAGAACACTCCTAAGTGCTCAACTGCCTGGATCTGTTGCTAACAAACGTCTCTGTGTGGTGGCAGATTTATACAGCCTGGCTCACAGTATTCACGAACCATTTCAATGTTTGCACTTTAACGTAAAGTAACTTTGTCTGTCTGTTTGTCTGTTGTATTTGCACACTTTGAGTAAAGCCAAGTTTTGATACTATTTTTATTTATGTAAAGTGGTTAAGGTAATTTTCTTAGTAAAGTATTTAATTTTTTCTCTCTATGTTTCATCCTACAGTTGCCTCAGTGTGAAGGAAAAATAGCAGTCTAATTTTTTTTCACTTTTTTGTTATATATATATATATATATATATATATATATATATATATATATATATATATATATATATATATATATATATATATATATATATATATATATATATATATAATATGGGAGTGTATATTTACAGCATTTATATGTATATATGAATGTACATTTTAAAAACAGCAACAAAATACACAAGGCAAACCCATACAAATCTAAACATTAAACAAGGCAATAGTTTGCATCAGCGGGATTAACATCATCGACGGTTCGAGTCCCACCATTTCTCCAAATGATTTTTATTTGTCAATACCATCAATGCCACCCAAAACATCAATGACATCAGTTATGGCTAAAACAGAGAAATCATCAGTTATCTGGATTACTTTGAAATAACAATGTATTTTTTTCTGGATTACCGCAGATTACGTCAAAGGGATATAACGAATGCAATTAATCTCGACAGAATTTCAAAACACGTGACTCGGGAGTGCATTTGTATGTATATATGCCGACAGTACTAATGTTTTGGGCAAAATTATATGAAACTGCGATTTTTATTTAAAATATACATTCTGCTTTTTTTTTTTGGTCAAACTAATTTAGTGTGAGTTATGTGAAAAAAATGATTTATTTGTTAATTTTTTTTTTTTGCTTTTGCTGTTAAAGAAGGGGGGAATTGTCAGGAGAAATCGCCAAGCCATTACGACTATATAGGACTTTGCTGTCTTATATATACTATATAGGAAGGAATTTGTTATTTGTGTTTTATATAATAATCTGGATTTTGTAAGGTGTTTACAGTGCACACTCTCTCCCTCTGTGTGTATCTGTCTGTCTGTCTGTCTCTCTCTCTCTGTCTCTCTCTCTCTCTCTCTCTCTCTCTCTCTCTCTCTCCTATACCTGCCTGACGTCTCACTAGAAAACAAATACCCCCGCCGACGTCACCGCCAGGCGAGAAAAATTTAAATCATCGTAATTGAGGTCTCGAGAGGGAGTGAAGAACTGGCTTACGCCCAATATTTTCCCCTCTTATTCAGGAGAGAGAGAGAGAGAGAGAGAGAGAGAGAGAGAGAGAGAGAGAGAGAGAGAGAGAGAGAGAGAGAGAGAGAGAGAGAGAGAGAGAGAGAGAGAGAGAGAGAGAGACAGACAGACAGACAGAGATGAAACGATGTAACTACTACTTGTAAATAGTACTAGGTGACAATTCATGAAAATTCTGCTCTTATGGAGCAAAGGTTTAGTCTCACAATCTGCTTTGTCTGACTGTCTGCTTTATCTGACTGCTTTATGTGCCTGCTTTCTCTGTCTGCCTCTATAGGACATTCTTCGTGTCTCTATTTGCGTGTCTGTGTACGTTTCGAATTGTTATTTGAAGTGTAAGTTTATTCAATATTAATACTTAGTTAACTACATAATTAGCAGTAGTGACAACATTAGTAGAATAAGCCACATAAGAAGCAAAAGGAGTAATAGCAGTTTAAACAGTTGTACTATTACCATAAGTAGTATACTAGGTACTGATAGTATTAGTAATAGACGGAAAAGATTAAGATTAGAAAAGATTAGACGGATAAAGATTGATATAATAGTAGGGAGGGAAGGGGGAGAGCCTTAATATATTCCATCTCGGTCGGACCGATCAATGCAGGAAATGCATAGAGGGGGGGGGGGGGGGGGGGGGGGGGAAAGTAGCTCCCTTTCTCCCCCGCGCCTCGCCAGCGAACTGGTCTGAATTCGAGTCCCGCCCAAGCCAGAAGTAGGATTGGTGTGGAGGCTAACAATTGTCAGTGGTCGCCCTAGCTCACCAAGCGGTATAATTGGGCACTTGGCTGTTAATCCGATTGTCAGGTTGTGTTCCAGGGGAAAACTAGAGATACTATATATATATATATATATATATATATATATATATATATATGACAGTGTCAGACCACCGAGGAAAATTGAAACAGGAATTTCCTTAAGTACTTTCGTATATTAATACATCTTCAGAAGGAGTCAGAAAGTATATTTATACTAAATTATACGAAAGTATTTAAGGAAATTCCTGTTTTAATTTTCCTCCGTGGTCTGACACTGTCACATTTCTACTCACGTGTTTATTTTCGTGATTTATATATATATATATATATATATATATATATATATATATATATATATATATATATATATATATATATATATATATATGTATATATATATATATATATATATATATATATATATATATATATATATATATATATATATATATAAATATATATATATATATATATATAAGACTCTGGTATAGACCAGAAGGAGTACCTTAAAGGTGTTTATCTATATTTTCTCTCTGTCTCTCCCACTTTACACTCTCTCTTCCACCTTTGCTTACATCAATAAGTATAGTCGTAGATTATCGAGTCTCGTATTCTGCTGCCAGCTCTCGCCTTTAAATATTCTCACCTTTAAATGCCGCCTTGAATAGAGGTAGAGAGAGAGAGAGAGAGAGAGAGAGAGAGAGAGAGAGAGAGAGAGAGAGAGAGAGAGAGAGAGAGAGAGAGAGAGAAGGAAGAGGAGGAATATATATTAAACAACTTGTGCTAATACAAAAAAGTTTTCCTACATACTTGGCTCGGTTTCCCTTGCTAAAGCGACAGTTGAGATAAAATTCCCACTCAAAATTTGTCTATCTGTCTGTGTGTCTGTCTGTCTGTCTGTCTGTCTGTCTGTCTGTCTGTCTGTCTGTCTGTCTGTCTGTCTGTCTGTCTCTTCCGTACATTAACAGACAGAAGTGGGCTTATATCTGACGCGTGCTGCTGTGGCGTGGAAAAAAACCCAGCTTCTACTCCATCTTCACCTTGGTTTCGACTGGTTCGATATTAACGATGGTTGGGACACGTGCTGAACAGGATGGAAATGCGAGTAAGTGTTTCCCCAGATTGACCCCTCCTTCCCCACCCCTTTCTTCCCCAACTCTTCCTTCCCCAACCCATCCCTCCCCATAAACACTCATGGTTGAGCGGACAACTTTCTGGATTCGCTGTCCGAGGACCCGAGTTCGATTCCCGGCCGAGACACAACAAAAATAAATGAAATAGATTCTTTGATCTGATGGTTAGTTCATCTAGCAATTAAATAGGTACCTGGGGGTTAGTCTGGTGTTGTCGGCTATATTTTGTGAGATATGGAAGAGCGTGTGTGTGTACTCACCTAATTTTGCGACTCTTTGGTCCCGCCTCTCAACTTTCAATCAGCTGGTGTACAGGTTCCTGAGCCTACTGGGCTCTATCATATCTACATTTGAAACTGTGTATGGAGTCAGCCTCCACCACATCACTTCCTAATTCTTTCAATTTATTTACTACTCTGACACTGAAAAAGTTCGTTCTAATGTCTACGTGGTTCATTTGGGTATTCAGTTTCCACCTGTTTCCCCTTGTCATGAATTCCCCCTATAATATTATATGTAGTAATCATGTCTCCCTAACTCTTTTGTCTTCTAATGACGTGATGTTTCGTTTCTGTAGTCTTTCCTCGTAGCTCATACCCTTCAGCTCGGGTATAAGTCTAATGGCATACCTTTGGACCTTCTCCAGTTTAGTCTTGTGCTTGACTAGATACGGCAGTGTCTGGGATGCTCCCGGACGCAGGTTCGAATCCACGTCACGGCCCTTGTGGATTTGTTCAGTGTTTACCCAGATCTTTCCAATTTTAGTTTTAAAATTAAAACAGAAGCAGCAGAGGCCACGGAGCGAACACCGCTCCGTGTCCTGGTCAGGCGGGCACGGACACGGACATGGGAGGCTGTTGTTGTTGTTGTTAAAGATTCCCTACCTGGAACAAAAAGTTCCAAGTAGCACGGGCTATGGTGAGCCCGTAGTGCCTTCATGGGAGGCGCTTCTCTACCACACACCTCTCTAAGTCTTAACAATAAGAAGGAAACGGGTAAAACAAAAAGACAGTGTAGGAACAAAATACAGATTCTTCCAAAGAGACAGTCTAAGAATAAGAGAGAGAGAGAGAGAGAGAGAGAGAGAGAGAGAGAGAGAGAGAGAGAGAGAGAGAGAGAGAGAGAGAGAGAGAGAGAGAGAGAGAGAGAGAGAGAGAGAGAGATTGTGAAACAGAGATTGTGAAAGAGATAAAGAGAGATTGTGATCGAAATCAAGATTGTGAGAGAGAAGCATATATTCTAATAGACATAAACAGAGTGTGTAAGAAGGAACAGAAATATAGAAACACAGATAGAGAGGGGAAATATAAAGTCAAAATATCTAAAGAGCAATAGAGGAAATCAGGAGGAGGAGAAAGAGGAAATACAATAGCGTGTCCAAGAGTGTGGTGACAGGAAACGGGTGGCAGGGGACAGCAGCAACAGGGGTGAGACGTGATGGCAGGCGTGTGAGATGGCAGGGGAAGGCAGCAGGAGAGAGATGAGGGACAGGGGAACAGTGTGACACACTAGACACCACTCACCAGACCGGAGAGAGAGAGAGAGAGAGAGAGAGAGAGAGAGAGAGAGAGAGAGAGAGAGAGAGAGAGAGAGAGAGAGAGAGAGAGAGAGAGAGAGAGAGAGAGAGATACAAGCGAACGGCAGGACACTTCCTCTCCCTCGACACGCTTGGCCCAAGTTATAACTCAATCCCCCACAATCTTCCCTTTCAACTCCGCCCCTCCGTGACCCTCCCGTCTCCTGCCCGGCCTCACAACCTCATATGTGCTCAAAAGATACAACCAACACAGCAAACCACAACATACAACTCATTCCACAATACTCATCAACCAATCCCAAGTTATGGCAATAGATGGCATAAATTACTTATGTTTTAGCCTGAATGAAAGCCTATATCAATCGTGAAAGGGCTAACGTGGCCACCACAATAACTTACTGATTATCCAGCAACTAAACTTTAACCCCGAACTTAGTCCAAGTGTACAGTAAACTCACGGTGAGTATACACTAAGGAGCACGGTAAACCTCTCGGTGTATGTGTCTCATTAATATATAATTATAAATGACCGGACAATATGCTATAATACAAGATGCTAATCACAATAACATGATGAGTCTAGATATAATGTGAAGGCAATAAAATAAGATCGAAGTGACATCTCAACATGAGTGAATTAGAGAACAATTGCACAAATGATTATATTATCAGTTATCATGATATCAAATAATAAAAATACTTTATTTCACTATTTCGAACTCAGAACCAGAGTTCTTTGACTTATTAAGTTAAAACATATCAGTATGAGATTGTTTAAGTTTTAATAAGCACAGAGTACGCCATGCCACAGCAAATGTTGATTAGTAGTCAAATCTCTAGATATCCTGGAGAGAAATGATGCTGGCATCAATCTACAAACAGTGACGTGAGAGAATCCTCTTCTGTTGGTAGGGTCATTAGCATAGATGATTAAAACTAGGTGACTCAGTATTGAACCCCTGTGGGACGCCACTTGCTGTCTCACTTTATCCTGAGTCTCTCTCTCTCTCTCTCTGGCTCCTTCCCACTAGGTAACTCTGTATCTAGTCTAGGATCCTGCTGTACAAGCTAAGGTTACTAAATGCCATTAGGAACCTGCCCCTTAAAGCATGCTGGGGCAAACAGGTATATATTTGAAACAAATTTGAAGCAGCATAAATAGTGCTCGAACAGGCCAGTTATCAAATGATTTGTTGTCACCCCCACAAGAGATCATGGCCATTCAGCGGAGTGGAACGATGATTAGACTCTAGAGCTTGTGAATGTTTTGTGAATCCTCGTATATGTGAATGTGATTAACTAGTGGATGTGACAATATTTGTCTCTATACACAGGCATCTCCTCTCTATCTGTCCTGTTCCAAACCCCCCTTCCTTCACCCATTCCCATCCCTCATCCGTACCCTCTTCCATACACTTTCCTTCCCCCTCTCCACCCGCTCCCCGTCCCCTCCCATCCACTCCCCTCCCAATCAGCATTAATCAGATATCAACACTATCCCAGGATTATATAAATTGGATCCCTTCATCACTGAAAATATTTCAGAAATGTTACAAATGGTGAATCAAAACATATGATCTCTTTGTTTATTTTGATTGGCTGAAAGTCTGAATTTTCATTCGTTGGGCAGTAAACGTGAAAGAATATTAGCCACACTAGTGCACTTATAAAGCCAGCTGATTAGTGATCACAGCGATCAGGACTCTTATTGGTTCGTGGCACAGGAGGGAACCAGCTGTGCTTCGTTTCGGATTGACCTGTTAAACTCTAGATATCCTAGACTTGTAGCGGGAACATTTTTTATAATGAAGATGGATACCTTTATGAAGTGTCCCCCTAACAAGGTTCGAAGCCGTGTCAAAGAACCGCTTGCAATGACCTACTTTAATGTCCTGGTGTATTAATCATTTTTAACTCGTCGCCAAGTGGGGGGGACTGCATTTAATAGCAGCTGCCTTCATTGGGTCAATAGGCATTCTGTAGCCTGGTTCAGTCTTGTCTTTTGTTATGTAAACATACGCAATGACGTTCAGTAGAGACCGGATGCAACAGTCACCATCACCTTGTCAAGGTGATGGTTAGTTAGTGTCAGTAATTACCTGCGTGGATGTCCTTTCTATTCAAATTACGAACATATCTGGAAATGACAATTACCCACATATCTAGACACGATAATCTGGCAACTGAGTCCTATTCGATCTTAAATGTTATGTTTCTGTTGTACAACTTGGGGAGCACACACAAGACACACACACACACACACACACACACACACACACACACACACACACACACACACACACACACACACACACACACACACACACACACACACACACACACACACACCACACCACAGCCATTGTTTGTCATGTTTTGTCGCGAACAACAGCTGTGAGCGGGAGGTTGATGAGTAAGGGGGCCGAATATTATGACTCAGACACACCACAGTTCCATCTTCCGGCGGATTGACGCCCTGTGTTCAGTATCGACCACACGCACAGGAACACGGCCCTGAGCAGTGAAGAAGGAGAGACCAGAGTGTCCATTGTCAAGTGAAGACGAGTGATAGTTACACCATCTGTTCTGGCTATACTCCCCCTCTCTCTCTCTCTCTTCCTCTCTCTCTCCCTCTCTCCTTGGAGAACACACCCTATGACGTTTATCAGTCGGCGTGTCTGCCATAATTCAGCATAGTGCTTACTAGAGCTCAACGGCGTTGATCTGCTGGACCTCTCTCGCCATAGCCCGCTACAATTTACGGGTTTGATATGCAGATATCGCATCATCAGCTGCATAATTGATGACCCTAAAGTCCCATTGTGTTGCAATCTCTGTGTAATAGTTTACTGGGTGCTGCTGTTCCCGATGACAGTCAAGGGGCGTTATCTTTGTCTCTCTTATGTTTATATATATATATATATAGAAACATAAGATATATATATTTTATATATATTTCTATATATAGAAATATATATGAAACAGGAGTATGGGGAAAGTTTTTTGTGCTTGTTTCTAGAGGAGTTACTGGTTTTTGTGCTTGTATTCTACAGGAGTTACTGGTTTTTGTGCTTGTATTCTACAGGAGTTACCGGTATTTGTGCTCGAATTCTACAGGAGTTACCGGTTTTCAACACAAGTTCAGTTTTTCGACTGAGTTTCTTGTGCATCTTGCGTTGTAATGTTTTATATTTAGCGTGTGTATATCTCTGTCTGTCAGATGTATGCCGCCTGTACAATACAAAAAAAAAAAAAAATCCAGTGCTGTCCAACGAAGCTAAGCGAACTTGGGATATGTTTGATTGTTTAAAGACCCCTCGCTTGCTTCTTTCAAGCTGGGGGGGGGGGGGAGGGGGGAAAAGTTTAAACTGAGCAGAGTTTAACTTGCAATTGTGTTTCATATATGTTATGGTACAAGTTGTGAGGGAGACTTTCCCAATATGCTCACCTGAGAAGCTCACACACACACTGGATACTTTCCATGGTAACTCAACCCAATATGCTCATTACAATATGCTCCCCTGGATGTTTCCCCTAAATGCTCATCCAAAAGACTCATCTTGGATACGCAGTCAATTAATTGATATCCTTGCAAACACAAAACGTAACTGTCTCGAATTTTCTGCTTGTTACAACTTGTAATAAAGTTATTGCATCTTGGAATAGCGTTTTTATGACGTATAAGAAAGTTGTTACAACTTGCTATAATTGGTTGTTACAACTTGTGAGGTGGTAATGATGTAAATCCAAAATGGTCATTAAAAGATGCTTCACTTACCTTGTGTTTGGGTTTCCTAGGATCAATGTCTTTAGAGCCCCTGTTCCTGGCCACGAAACCAGAGTGACGGTCTGATCAAACAGGCTGTTGGACGCTGCTGCACGGAACCGGTTGGTCAGGCACACTCCTGAAACAGGACAGTCTCTTAACTTGTCACTCCGTACAAAAGAAAACGAAGAAAAATGCCACAGTTTTGCCTAAGTATAAACCTATGATCCTAAGTAACCCCCCCCTATTTTCCTCTAAGCTATCAAGGCATATAAACAGTCAATATTACGTGCGTGTGAGTGTGTGTGTGCGCGCGCGCGAGTGTGTGTATGTGTGTGTGTGTGTGTGTGTGTGTGTGTGTGTGTGTGTGTGTGTGTGTGTGTGTGTGTGTGTGTGTGTGTGTGTGTACACACCTAGTTGTGCTTGCTGGGTTTGAACTCTGACTCTTTGGTCCCGTCTCTCAACTGCATATATATATATATATATATATATATATATATATATATATATATATATATATATATATATATATATATATATATGTGTGTGTGTGTGTGTGTGTGTGTGTGTGTGTGTGTGTGTGTGTGTGTGTGTCTGTGTGTCTGTGTGTGCGCGTGTGTGTGTGTGTGTGTGTGTGTGTGTGTGTGTGTGTGTGTGTGTGTGTGTGTGTGTGTGTGTGTGTGTGTGTGTGTGTGTACACACCTAGTTGTGCTTGCTGGGTTTGAACTCTGACTCTTTGGTCCCGTCTCTCAACTGCATATATATATATATATATATATATATATATATATATATATATATATATATATATATATATATATATATATATATGTGTGTGTCTGTGTGTCTGTGTGTGCGCGTGTGTGTGTGTGTGTGTGTGTGTGTGTGTGTGTGTGTGTGTGTGTGTGTGTGTGTGTGTGTGTGTGTGTGTGTGTGTGTGTGTGTGTGTCTGTGTGTGTGTGTGTCTGTGTGTGTGTGTGTGCGCGTGTGTGTGTGTGTGTGTATATTTACTATTTGTGCTTGTTATCTAATGCAATGCCTTGCCTTATTCCTCTATCATATTAATTTTTATAACTATAAATGGAGTGAGTTTACTTCTGTAACCTGTTTCTTTAGTTCCTTCCATTTTCCCACTACTCTGAGGCAAAAATAAATCTTTCTAGCATATCTACAACTCATCTGAGTCTCAAGTTTCCATCCATGTTCTCTTGTACTATTGGTTTTCCACTTGGTCAATCCCCGTAAGTATTTTGTAAGTCTCTAACATGTCCTGCCTGCCTCTCAATATTGATGTAGTAGTTTCTTGTATGGAACTGAATCAAAGAAATTTTGGCAGAAATATATAATCTGCCCAACTCTCTGTCTTAATTTTGTCACATAGGTTCGCTAGGCATGTGAATATGTGTATATATGTGTGTGTATGCGCATGTGTATGTGTGTGTACGTGTATATATATATGTGTTTATCATGCAGATGATTCCTGGCACGATCTTAGCATCTCCCAGCACGTCCCAGCACCTTCCCTCGGCTCTTATGGGGGTACTCAAACAAGCTGATGGATCAAGGTTTACCTCTAAAAGCTTCTTCTATTATGCACATGTATATATATACATATCTCTCTTATATGCATATATAGGTCTATACATACATTTTTCTCTTACATGCATAAGTAAGAGGTATATACGCATACCTGCATATATACATACACGAATAAATTTACTTATTTCTCTTATATACATGTAGATATACGCATTTTTCCTATACACATGTATACGTGTATATGTGTCTCTTATCAACTAATAGCGAGTATTTATGTAACACAGGAAAGGTGAAGTAGAGAGATATGAGGGGATGATTGCTGTTATATTTTTATATATTAATCAAGCTTTGGTGAGGGTGTCACACTTGTTTCTTCGTCTGTGTGTGTGTGTGTGTGTGTGTGTGTGTGTGTGTGTGTGTGTGTGTGTGTGTGTGTGTGTGTGTGTGTGTAGTGTGGTTTGTGTGTATGTGTGTGTGTGTGTGTGTGTGTGTGTGTGTGTGTGTGTGTGTGTGTGTGTGTGTGTGTGTGTGTGTGTGTGTGTGTGTGTGGTGAGTGTGTGTGTGTGTGTGTGTGTGTGTTGAGTGTGTGTGTGTGTTGAGTGTGTTTGTGTGTGTGTGTTGAGTGTGTGTGTACTCACCTAGTTGTCTTTGCGGGGGTTGAGCTCTGGTTCTTTGGTCCCGCCTCTCAACCAACCGAAAATGTGTGTGTGTGTGTGTGTGTGTGTGTGTGTGTGTGTGTGTGTGTGTGTGTGTGTGTGTGTGTGTGTGTGTGTGTGTGTGTGTGAGTGTGTGTGGTGAGTGTGTGTGTGTGTGTTGAGTAAGTGTGGCGAGTGTGTATGATAAGTGTATGAGGTCCCCCCTATGCCCTCCCCCCTCCCCTTCAACCCCTTTTCCCACCTCAAATCGCCCATTTTCCCAAATCCTCCTGGTCTCGAACTGACTCAACAACCTTGTGTCGACATCACACCCAACACTCACCCGAAACCCACACCAACATGATACCACAGATTCCATATACCTTCAACTATCGGGCTCGGGGACCCGTAGACCAACCGATTGAAAGTTGAGAGAGTGGATACATGGACTGAAGCCCTTCCCCTCCCCCCCCCCCGGCAAGCACAGCTAGATAAATGCATGTATAATTCACGTTTATTCCATAATTATTTGGACCATTCTCAAGTCGATCATCGACTTGAAAATGGTCCAGGACGGACCGAAACGTCGTCGTCCCTTCACCTTCTAGTGTGTGGTCAGGTTAACAATTCTCGTCCACCTTCCTCGACTTCTCCCGTCTCGGGAAAACATTCCTTATGCACGACGCCTGAGGTCGTCCAGGTCACCACCACGACTGCTACACGGTCGTGAGGCTGCTAGTAATCACTAATACATTTGCAGGCGATGAGTCACAATAACGTGGCTGAACTATGTTGACCAGACCACACACTAGAAATTGAAGGGACGACGACGTTTCGGTCCGTCCTGGACCATTCTCAAGTCGACAATCGACTTGAGAATAGTCCAGGACGGACCGAAATGTCGTCGTCCCTTCAATTTCTAGTGTGTGGTCTGGTCAACACTAATACATTTCTTGACACAACAATCTAACAATAAATATAATTCCCGCCAAACACACACCGAAACTACGACGTTGGTACAACGTTCGAACAAGTTTTAACACTTCCTACCCAGTTATAACAGCCAATATAACAAGTTGTAACAACGTTCTAATACGTCATAAACACGTTAAGCCAAGATGTAACAACTTTATTACAAGTTGTAACAAGCAGAACATAAGAGACAGTTACGGTTTGTGTTTCCAGGGAAGTAATTTGATCATTATCTCTTCCTGTGAGACATCCAACTTGGCATAAACAAAAAAATTGTTATTCTGAACCTCTCCATTATGCAGCACAAGTCACTAGACTATTCCCAAAAGCAGGTGCGTCGGGTGCCATTGATTGGGTGTGATTGGGTTTGATTCTATGAATTACTAACAAGCACACAAACACCGGGTTTATCAGGCTCTGGTCTTCACCTAGTAACAAACCTCCTCAAGCAAGGAAGCCATGAAACTTACACAATTAAGGAGGATCTCGGATATTCTCGTCAGCAGTGGTTGCAAAATCCTATGTGATCTGCACAATATCACTCATCTTAAGCACGCTTGTGCTCCAGGATGGCCTGGCCCCGTACCATGTCTTCTTGCTAACCTCTGAACAGCATAGCTAACTATGCAGCATAACTCGGCTCATGTCTTGACAACGGAGAGATGTCCACAGCTTTACATCTAAGGCCAATATGAACAAGAACTGCCCAAACGTCTTCGAAAACCAGTTGACGCAAATGTTAAATTCAACTCAGCCATCAAGAAAATAACATCACTAATTCCTCATACGTGACTCATTTGTAAGTCACTTATTCCTCAAAAATGACTCGTCAATATAAACTTATACACTCTACAAGATGACATTAACGAAAACAAGTCAGCATCACGTATCAAAACTTAGGCACACAACCTAACACTGTATTGTATTTCACACCTATTACAACATTAATGGTAAGCAGATTAGACTCAATAGGACCTTGTTTGAAGAGCTATATGAGTATAAGAGTTCTTGCTTGTAATATTAATATAGGAATATCAATCTTAATCCTAATAAACTCCAAGTTGACGTAAAGAAAGAGAGAGAGAGAGAGAGAGAGAGAGAGAGAGAGAGAGAGAGAGAGAGAGAGAGAGAGAGAGAGAGAGAGAGAGAGAGAGAGAGAGAGAGAGAGAGAGCCAAAGAACCACCCAGACACTCACACTCACACACACACATAAGAACAAGCGCATATTTCAACACGACTCAGAGCAGGTAACATGAGACAGGGGGAGAGGAGGCAGCTACTAGCAGCGCCCCGGGGCTCACCCGGGGAAGAAGCGACAGAATAAAGTTACGGGGGAACATCAATGGGGGAAGAAGGGGGAGGCAATGACGAGGGGACGTAAGAGATAGGGAAGCATTGAGAGTAAGAGCGATGGGGGAGAGTGGGGGGAGAGTAGGATGCCAGACTGTCAAACCTAAAGTCACCATTTGAGAAGCTGTGACGTCCGCGACTCGGAGCTGTGACGCCCGTGGCTCGGAGCTGTGACGCCCGCGGCTCGGAGCTGGCAGGAAGTCATTGGAAGATCTCGCTGCTCGACACGCTGGGCGAGCCGTAAACTCCGCCAGGGCTGTAAACCGCGACGGTAAACTCACCCAAGAACACCATCCGCCACCACACAGTGAAAACATCTCCAACATTCCGGATGTGTTGCCAATAATATGTGCAATGTGTAAATATTTCCTCACACCTCACCTGGCGAGGAGGGAAGAATGAAGACGAGGAAGAGGGCAGAGGACGACGGCCCGTCCGTCCGTCCGTCCGCCAGCCCGTCCGTCCGCCAGCCCGTCCGTCCGCCAACCCGTCCGTCCATCTGTCCGTCCGTCCGCTGGTATGAATGCCGAATCTGGGACGGTTTCATGCGGGTAATTACCAATGGAGTTGATTGGCTGATGATAATGATGATGATTGTGTGTGCGTGTGTGTGCGTGCGTGTGTGTGTGTGTGTGTGTGTGTGTGTGTGTGTGTGTGTGTGTGTGCGCGTGCCCGCGTGTGTGTGTGCATATACACATCTGATACTCTAGAGCCTTCAATCCCTGGTCCCCGCCTTTCCAACTCTCGAAGGTCTAATTACAGCCCGTTCCGGCCCCTTGGTTCAGACAAGTTTCAGACGAGTCTTTCTGTCGCTCGCTCTGACTCACGCCTCACTGTCTCTTACTCTGAGATGAACAGGAGAGGATAGACAGAGGCTGAGACAGGGCCGGGAAGGAAAAAGGAAGGAAGGTGGAAGGGAAGAAATCTGAAGGGATGAAAGGACAGGTGATATTAGCTGAAGGAGAGGTCACGGTTTTAGGAGAAAATTGTATTAATGATAGAGAAGCAAAGGAGGATAGAGATGAAGAGGGAGAGGAATAGGTGGAAGGGGGATGAGGACTGTAAGGCAAATGTGGGGGTTGAGTGGATGAGGAAAGAGAAGAGGAGGTGGGGTGGTAAGGGAAGGAAAACGGGAAAGAAAGATTGTAAGGAAAACCTTAAGATCCCCGCAGATATAATCTCAGCTCCGGAGTCGGGTCAGTCAACTGGTGTTTAAGAATCGACCCAAGACACCATCACGGTCCCCCGAGGCAGTCACCGCCGGGTATTTTGGTCCAGGGGTCGTTAACTCGACTAATTAAGACCTTATCTCCCCCACCCCCCCTTCGGATTGGAACATGTGTTAGTACACCTCAGTTACCGATGGCTTGCTCTGCCATCATCTGAACCAGGGTTGGGATTAGCTTACTTAGTCGAAGACTGGGTTTAGCTTAGTCGAAGACTGGGTTTAGCTTAGTCGAGGACTGGGTTTAGCTTTGTTAGTCGAAGACTGGGTTAAACTTAGTCGAGGACTGGGTTAAACTTAGTCGAGAACTGGGTTAAACTTAGTCGAGGACTGGGTTTAGCTTAGTTAGTCGAAGACTGGGTTAAACTTAGTCGATGACTGGGTTTAGCTCTGTGGTCAGGGTGGGTTTGTAGACGGGGGTGAAAAGCCACTCGTGGCTCCCTAGCTTGGCTTGAGGGAGGATAGATCACGACTGGCGAATCTATTACGATTAAAAACCAATGATAAAAGCCAGAGAGATGAGTTGACTGTCTATTTCTTGTTTGTCAGAAAGTATTTGACACAGTCCCCTCGCATCAAAGGCTCATCACCGAAGGTGAGAAAGAGACCAATAGACCTGGTCAGGTACTAGGATGGGTGATATAGGATATCTCTCTGGTGGAAAACAGAGGGTATATGTGAGAGAGGAGAGAGAGAAAGAGAAGTTACAGTGGCAAGAAGAGGCTGGAAGAGTCATCTTTATCCATGTTTTCAGAGGAAGCAAAGTGGGTATTAAGAATTAGTAAGGAAGACACCCGTAGCAAGGCACTTGGAAAGCTAGAAGCTCCCTGGTTGTGGTGGGTTAGAGGGCTGCTTCCCTTAACCTTGACAAATACAAAGATGTAATGAGGATAAGGACGGTAATTCATAGAAAAAAAGTCGAGGATATGCGATTATGTGTAACGTATAATATGACTGTCTTCCCAATCAGCACATTTAGGTGAGTACACACCCACACACACACACACACACACACACACACACACACACACACACACGCACACGCACACGCACACACACACACACACACACACACACACACACACACACACACACACGCACACACACACACACATGAATTATTAACTCTAAACGCTTCACATTACACAAGGCTCAACAGGCATGACAGGTCACTAATACCCTCAACGATTATTGATCTAACAGCCAAGTTATGTTTTAAAACCATCACTGCAGATTAACTAATAGTAAACAACAGTTTGATTTGCTCCATTTGCAACTAAAAACTAAATTGCATTACTCAACCCCCAGTTGATGTCAATATCTGTCACGGGGTGTCTAAGCAAATTGACACTCAATTGCAAGGACAATTGCAGTTATATTTTGCATTAGTAAACCTATTTCCCCTACCACTCTCCTCCCTCTCATATTTCTATCCCACTGCCCCTTTCCTGTGCCGTCTACTCCCTTTAGAGCTACGCCTACTCTTTCAGTTATGGAAGAGATTACAATCGACTTGAGAATGGTCCAGGACGGACCGAAACGTCGGACGGACCACCCACGTGGTCCCCGGGGTGTTGGTAAATACACCCACGTGGTCCCCGGGGTGTTGGTAAATACACCCACGTGGTCCCCGGGGTGTTGGTAAATACACCCACGTGGTCCCCGGGGTGTTGGTAAATACACCCACGTGGTCCCCGGGGTGTTGGTAAATACACCCACGTGGTCCCCGGGGTGTTGGTAAATACACCCACGTGGTCCCCGGGGTGTTGGTAAATACACCCACGTGGTCCCCGGGGTGTTGGTAAATACACCCACGTGGTCCCCGGGGTGTTGGTAAATACACCCACGTGGTCCCCGGGAGTGATTAGCTAAGTGGTCCGAATAGCGACGTTATTAGATAACTGGCAATCGCTCAATTGTGCTTGCGGGGGTTGAGCTTCGGCTCTTTGGTCCCGCCTCTCAAACGTCAATCAACTGGTGAACAGGTTCCTGAGCCTATTGGGCTCTATCATATCTACACTTGAAACTGTGTATGGAGTCAGCCTCCACCACATCACTGCTTAATGCATTCCATCTAACTATTCTAACACTAAAAAAGATATTTCTAATGTTTCTGTGGCTCATTTGGGAAGTCAGTTCTCACCTATGTCCCCTTTGTGCCAGTACCACCCGTGTTAAACAATGTCTTTATCTTCTCTATCAATTCCCATGATAATTTTGTATGTGGTAATCATGTCACCTCTAACTCTTTTGTCGTCTTGAGACGTGAGATTTAATTCCAACAGTTTTTCCTCGTAGCCCATGCCCCTCAGCTCGGGTACTAGTCTCGTGGCATACCTTTGAATCTTCTCCAACTTCGTGTTGTGCTTGACTTGATACGGACTCCACACTGGAGCTGCATACGCCAGGATTGGTCTAACGTATGTGTTATTGGAATTATATTTTAATCACAAACAAGTGTCCGGACACGAAACAAGTGTCCGGACACGAAACAAGTGTCCGGACACGAAACAAGTGTCCGGACACGAAACAAGTGTCCGGATAAATTCATTTGCGGCGTTGTATGCGGAAATATGTAATTGTATTTGTATAAAATAAATGTATAAACGACGCCCCTGTTCATGTATGAGTGAACCAGAGAACACATGCATTTTGTGTATATGTATACAGCACATTACCCGACGTAGTGGGATGGGAGGCAGGGTGAGGGGGGAGGGCGGTGTGGGACGGGGGGGGGGGGTCGATATTGTGTTGGAGGGGTCAATGGGAGGGGAGGGGGGGGAGGGGAGGGGGAGATGGGCGGGGGAATATGTAGATCGAGTTTGATTAATTAATTATGAAACACACACACACACACACACACACACACACACACACACACACACACACACACACACACACACACACACATATAAAGCCCACTGCGGGTAAGTGAACAGCGCTCGGAGGTCGTAGTCCGAATGGCCCGGGTTCGATTCCTGGTGGAGGCAGAAACAAATGGGCAGTTTTTTCAACCTGATGATCCTGTTCACCTAGCAGTAAATAGGTACCTGGGAGTTAAACAGCTACTACGGGCTTCTTCCTGGGGATGCGTGCGTGTGTGTATCTGTGTGTGCGTGTGTTAGAGAGAAATATATGTAATAGACATAGAGGAAAAATAGATTGGGTTAGAAAGGCGGGGTCCAAGAGCTAAATAGCTCGATTCTGCAGTCACAAACAGTAAACACAAATAGTAAATACACAAAAGGAACTGCACCTTTCAACTACTTTTTTTACGTCTCTTTGGGTTCAAAAGCTATTATGATCCAACCAGGGTTCGAAACTGCATTACCGGGGTTCGAAACTGCACTACACACTACCACTACTCCTTCACCAGCTGGTTATGGTTCGTTCAATATCCAGTTCTTCAAGATCCGTGGATGGAGGAATATGTTGTTTCCCGGTGTGAGAGAGAGAGAGAGAGAGAGAGAGAGAGAGAGAGAGAGAGAGAGAGAGAGAGAGAGAGAGAGAGAGAGAGAGAGAGAGAGAGAGAGAGAGAGAGAGAGCAACATTTACCATTGTGCAAATCTATTTTGAATAAATAAATAAATAAATAAATAAATGCACACACACTGCTCGGGATAAGGCAAAAGAAGATACTGAAGTCCTTTATCTTCATTCGTTGAATCGTTATCGTATCGTTAACCGAATGAATCGTTAACCATAAAACAAAATAATCATGTCTTTTTTACCTGGATATTGATAGCTCTTATCAAGCTCCATCTAGATCATGTATCTCTATTTTATTCCCAATGCTGCTGAAAGGAAATAAATTCACTTGAACGCGTTCAGAGAAAGTTGACAAGAGTAAATCCCAGATTTCTAGAAGCCTTTCATGTGAAGAGAGATTAAGAAGTCTTAATTGCCATTCTGTAGAAAGAGGAAATGTTAGGAGTGGCGTGATAGACATGTACTGGTGTATGAAAGGATAAAAACGAAGCTGATATTAATGAGGCATTCGATCTATCAACACGAAGCTGAATATATATTGGTTAAGTTTAGATTTAGGAAAGAGCTGCGTAAATACTGGTTTGGAAACAGGGCTGTTGAATTATAGAACAAATTATTGGGCAATATAATAGTCGAGGAGAGGGGGGGGATCACTGGATTATTTCAAGCGTAGGTTAGGAAATACGCTAATATATATATATATATATATATATATATATATATATATATATATATATATATATATATATATATATATATATATATATATATATATATATATATATGACACCTGGGTCACCCTTCAGGCTGGCTTAGACATGTGACTCCTGCCACAGGTTGGCTTAGAGCTACAGGTTGCTGTGTTCTGATGGTGAAGCCAAGCACCCGTCTTCAAGCAGGCATGACGCCGTGCCTGCCTATCACGCCTTAAGGCGGGAACACGGGACCCGGATTGCCTGAGAAGCACCGTAAGGGGCCCTTAGAAGTCTCCCGATGTGACCCCGGGACGTATTGGGCGACTGGCACCTGTTCATGTACTGGGAGAGATTGACAGCGTTTCAGGCCTACCGGATTTGGGTAAAGGTGGGTTAGACATCTGTTGGGGATTCTACCCTCAGGCTTCGACGACCCGAGGTTCAAAGAACGACTAACATCGTCTGGGTGTATGAGTGAGACCCACCCATACAGACCCAGTGTATATTTATACACTGCCTGGGTCTGTATAGACGATCTTCCTGCTGGTCCTCAGGGAGGTGGCGGACCCGGCGCTGGTCAGTCACCTGGAGTATAGTGTGTTTATCTGCCGCTAAAACTAAGCTGTTTCTTTCCCCTGACAGACGAGATGTTGACTTCCAAATCCTCCTGAAACATCGTAACGACTTGAGAACTCAACATGGGACTCAACACAATCGACTTGAGAATGGTCCAGGACGGACCGAAACGTCGTCGTCCCTTCACCTTCTAGTGTGTGGTCTGGTCAACTTACTTTAGCCACGTTAGTGTGTCTCATCGCCTCCTGAAACATAATCCTCCGGGCTCCATGGCACCGCCAGCCACAGTGGCAACACCCCAATTCCACACCCCCGCTATAAACAGCCATTTATCCACACCCCCGCTATAAACAGCCATTTATCCACACCCCCGCTATAAACAGCCATTTATCCACACCCCCGCTATAAACAGCCATTTATCCACACCCCCGCTATAAACAGCCATTTATCCACACCCCCGCTATAAACAGCCATTTATCCACACCCCCGCTATAAACAGCCATTTATCCACACCCCCGCTATAAACAGCCATTTATCCACACCCCCGCTATAAACAGCCATTTATCCACACCATAACTCTGGCTGGCAGCATCGAGTGTAACGTATAACCTAACCAATTATCATAAATAATTTAGCAAAGAGAAAAAAAATACCCCTTATGTAATTAGAGATTTGTATTTCGTTATAATTACACCTCGTAAAATTCCGATGTCAAGCGGGATTAAGCGAACTGTTATTTATATGACCGCTGGAGCGTTAGGCTCGTACAAGACGCGCTAGTTTACGAGTCTTTGGTAATTTAGTGTTAAATGGTTCAAACTCATTCCGCAGACTGTTCGGTGAGTCGCGTGAAGCAGTTCAGCAGCGAACTGCTCGCGGGGTCATAAAGGTCGAATTGTTCAATATTCGCACGTCGAGCGAGGCAAACCATGTCGCTTAACTTAAGAGAAACAATTTTGGTAGCGTTTCCTTTCACCTCATGCGTCTGTTCACCCAGCAGTAACTATAGGTAGCTGGGAATTAGCTTCTGTGGGGCTGTATCATGGGGAAGGTTAGTAACTGCCCTAGAAGTTAGATACACACACACGCACACGCAAGCACACACACACATACACGCGCACACACACAATACAGTACACATGATACACACACACATACACACACATACACACACACACACACACACACACACACCCACACACACACACACACACACACACACAAAGACTCACTCATTCGCCTCGTGACGAAATCCGGGGAGGATTGACGGGGAACCAATCCATAGCTGTTCACGTGTCTTAACCCAGCAGCAATTGGAGTAAAGAGAACAAAAGCCTGTGTTTCCATGAGCAAATGGAATGGAAACTCTCAGACTGCTGACAACAGCCAAGAGTGAGAGAGGGAGAGAGAGAGAGAGAGAGAGAGAGAGAGAGAGAGAGAGAGAGAGAGAGAGAGAGAGAGAGAGAGAGAGAGAGAGAGAGAGAGAGAGAGATATTAAACACCTGGGGGTTCCGCTATTTAACATAAATCGTCTTGGCTTTGTCGTATAAGCTTTTGATTCGATTACATGGTGTTATCGACCTCTTCCCACCTTTATAACGCGTTTCTCTGCCTTATTGGACTAGTTCCCTCCTTCGTCCAGTGCCCTATAGTTATTAAACAAAGTTTGCCCTCGCCAGCCAAGTTTAGAAACCTTGTATGTGGTGATCATGTGTCCTCTTAGCCTATCCTCACATTCCAGCTCTTCCAGCTCTGGGATCAGTCATGTGGCAAACCTCGGATTTTTTAAATTACTTTTTATGTTTAAGGAGTTGAATGCTTAAGCTGTTGACTGATACTCGTGAAAGCTGTTGTGTGTGTGTGTGTGTGTGTGTGTGTGTGTGTGTGTGTGTGTGTGTGTGTGTGTGTGTGTGTGTGTGTGTTTATAATTGTGTGAGTAATGTGTAGCTGTTTATGAGTATTCATCTTGCTGTATTCACTTAGTTGAGCTTGTTGGGGTTGAGCTCTGCTCTTTCGGCCCGCCTCTCAACTGTCAATCAGTCGACTGTTTACTAACTACTAATTTTGTTCACACACACACACCCCCAGGAAGCATCCCTTAACAGCTGTCTAACTCCCAGGTACCTATTTACTGCTAGGTAACATGGGCATCAGGGAGAATGAAACTTTGCCCATTTGTCTCAGCCGGCGCCGGGAATCGAACCCGGGCTACAGAATTACGAGTCCCGCGCGCTGTCCACTCAGCTACCAGAGCCATAGTAAAAAATAAAAGACCTTTTCCTCAGGTTATATAGACCGCGTCACCTGGTCCAACTTAACGCAACCCGTAATACACCAACAAGTATACATATGAATTATTTCAGGGTTGTGTGACGTCCCGATAATACATTTTCACATATAAATCCAACACGATGGTGTATTTTAGCATGTATACCCAACACGACGATGTATTTTAGCCTGTATACCCAACACGACGATGTATTTTAGCCTGTATACCCAACACGACGATGTATTTTAGCATGTATACCCAACACGACGATGTATTTTAGCATGTATACCCAACACGACGATATATTTTAGCCTGTATACCCAACACGACGATGTATTTTAGCATGTATACCCAACACGACGATATATTTTAGCCTGTATACCCAACAGAACGATGTATTTTACCATGTATACCCAACACAACGATGTATTTTAGCCTGTATACCCAACGCACCTACTCTCTTCCCCCCCCCTCCCTCACCTCATACAATCTCCGCCACAATGGTGATATATTTTAACATATAAATTCAACATAACTAACAATCTCTTCCTCACGAACATTAATGTTGACCAGGAAATACAACGAAGGGTAACTTGAGTGCCTTGGAGAGTGCCTGGGGGAGTGCCTGGGAGAGTGCCTGGGAGAGTGCCTGGGGGAGTGCCTGGGAGAGTGCCTGGGGGAGTGCCTGGGAGAGTGCCTGGGAGAGTGCCTAGGAGAGTGCCTGGGAGAGTGCCTAGGAGAGTGCCTGGGGGAGTGCCTGGGGGAGTGCCTGGGAGAGTGCCTGGGAGAGTGCCTGGGGGAGTGCCTTTGAGAGTGCCTGGGAGAGTGCCTGGGAGAGTGCCTGGGAGAGTGCCTGGGAGAGTGCCTGGGAGAGTGCCTGGGAGAGTGCCTGGGGGAGTGCCTGGGAGAGTGCCTGGGAGAGTGCCTGGGAGGAGAGTCACGTGCAGTGAGAGGAAGCAATATACCATAAAGAACATTCACATTTAAAGTTAGAGTGACTGAGGTGCAGAAAGAAGAGAAGAGAAAATGGAAAGAAAGAGAGAGGAAGATAAGAAAGAAGGGGAATAAGAGAAGAAAATAATAAGGAGAGAGAGAGGAAGGCAAATTTGAATGAGAGAGACCAGAAGAAGCGAAGAATGAGGGAAGAGGAACAAATACCAGAATGTGAGAACAAAATGTTCACAAAAGGAAGTACGATGGACTCCAACTCTCGGAAAACCCTGGATATATAAGCCAAGCAAACACGTCAACATCTCTGAGGTGTAATCACCCCCCTTGTTACTCTCTCCCTCGGAACCAATTCAGCTAAGACAGATATTATTTGGTTGACAATAAGTGGGTGGGAACCCTTGGTTTCCCACTCTTAAATAGGGCCAAGAGAGAGAGAGAGAGAGAGAGAGAGAGAGAGAGAGAGAGAGAGAGAGAGAGAGAGAGAGAGAGAGAGAGAGAGAGAGAATAAAATAAAACACTCCCAGCCGTAAAACAGAGTGCCTGAGCATGCGGTCAAGTCTCTTTCATATTATTAAATAATCAATACACCATTGTGGTGAGGAGTGAGGTAGAGAGGGAGGAGTGAGGTAGAGGGAAGGAGTGAGAGGGGGGGTAGGGGGAATAGTAATGAACGAAGAGAAAGGGGGTGCTTTTCATGGTGTGTGTGTGTGTGTGTGTGTGTGTGTGTGTGTGTGTGTGTGTGTGTGTGTGTGTGTGTGTGTGTGTGTGTGTGTGTGTGTGAGTGTGTATTTTTGAAAGTGTTTACTTGTGTTCACGGGGGAATGAGCTCTTGTAAATGTGCTTACCTGTTTGTATCTGCGGAGAGTGAGATTTAGCTCTGGGGCCCCTATTCTTGTCCATTGTACCTAACCTTCTAATACTTTCCTAATAAGAGCATCACCTCTCTATCTTTTATACAACCTTCCCATCATCACCACAGCCTTCCCATCACCACCACAACCTTCCCATCATCACCACAGCCTTCCCATCACCACCACAACCTTCCCATCACCACCACAACCTTCCCATCATCACCACAGCCTTCCCATCACCACCACAACCTTCCCAATCACCACCACAACCTTCCCATCACCACCACAACCTTCCCATCACCATCACAACTTCCCCATCACCACCACAACCTTCCCATCACCACCACAACCTTCCCATCACCATCACAACTTCCCCATCCCCACCACAACCTTCCCATCCCCACCACAACCTTCCCATCACCACCACAACCTTCCCAATCACCACCACAACCTTCCCATCACCACCACAACCTTCCCATCACCACCACAACCTTCCCATCACCACCACAACCTTCTCATCACCATCACAACTTCCCCATCCCCACCACAACCTTCCCATCACCACCACAACCTTCCCATCACCATCACAACTTCCCCATCCCCACCACAACCTTCCCATCACCACCACAACCTTCCCATCACCATCACAACTTCCCCATCCCCACCACAACCTTCCCATCCCCACCACAACCTTCCCATCACCACTATAACCTTCCCAATCACCACCACAACCTTCCCATCACCACCACAACCTTCCCAATCACCACCACAACCTTCCCATCACCACCACAACCTTCCCATCACCACCACAACCTTCCCAATCACCACCACAACCTTTCCATCACCACCACAACCTTCCCATCACCACTACAACCTTCCCAATCACCACCACAACCTTCCCATCACCACCACAACCTTCCCATCACCACCACAACCTTCCCATCACCACCACAACCTCCTCATCACCACCACAACCTTCCCATCACCACCACAACCTTCCCATCACCACCACAACCTTCCCATCACCACCACAACCTTCCCATCCTCACCACAACCTTCCCAATCACCACCACAACCTTCCCATCACCACCACAACCTCCTCATCACCACCACAACCTTCCCATCACCACCACAACCTCCTCATCACCACCACAACCTTCCCATCACCACCACAACCTTCCCAATCACCACCACAACCTTCCCATCACCACCACAACCTTCCCATCACCACCACAACCTCCTCATCACCACCACAACCTTCCCATCACCACCACAACCTTCCCATCACCACCACAACCTTCCCATCACCACCACAACCTTCCCAATCACCACCACAACCTTCCCATCACCACCACAACCTTCCCAATCACCACCACAACCTTCCCATCACCACCACAACCTTCCCATCACCACCACAACCTCCTCATCACCACCACAACCTTCCCATCACCACCACAACCTTCCCATCACCACCACACCCTTCCCAATCACCACCACAACCTTCCCATCACCACCACAACCTTCCCATCACCACCACAACCTCCTCATCACCACCACAACCTTCCCATCACCACCACAACCTTCCCATCACCACCACAACCTTCCCATCACCACCACAACCTTCCCAATCACCACCACAACCTTCCCATCACCACCACAACCTTCCCAATCACCACCACAACCTTCCCATCACCACCACAACCTTCCCATCACCACCACAACCTCCTCATCACCACCACAACCTTCCCATCACCACCACAACCTTCCCATCACCACCACAACCTTCCCAATCACCACCACAACCTTCCCATCACCACCACAACCTTCCCAATCACCACCACAACCTTCCCCAAAACTCCACAAGGCAACATAATCACATAATATAATTCAGGAGGCAGGGACATACAAAAGCCAGAAGGTTGGAACGCCCAATAGTGAGACACAGGAACATCGACCTTACAGCCGAGTGCGTGGGAGAGGCTGCAAGAATATTGAATAAAGATATAAGAAGGGAAAAGTGGTAATGGTAACGAGAAACAAGAATGGAAGATAACGGAGAAGGAGTCTAAATTGAAGATAGGAGAGGGCACAGAAGGAATGAAAATAACGAGATGAAAGATAAGAGAATGTCAACAAATTGGAAGTTTGGATGAGAAATATAGGATGAGAACGATAGAAATTGATGAAAGAAGGAGAGGGGAATGAAGTAAATGATAGAATAAAGAAAAGCGGAATGAATTAATTGTAATTTCTTGTCTTTACTACGTAGCATATGACAGGGATATATGAGGACGAGGCGCTGACAGGAGGAAGGAGGCGAGCAACTGTGTGACCAATCATTTGGACCGTCGGGGCTCGAACGCCGACCTGCAAGAAGCGAGAGGAGACTGTCGCTACCCCGACCAGCCGCCCAAACGTTTGGGAGTAACCGTTTTTAACGTCTCAGGATCAGAGACAGACAGACAGACAAACAGGTAAATACACTCATTGTACACACACTCATTGTACACACACTCAGTTTAAACCCTCATAATTTAGGTCCCCAGTAGTTTAGACGTTTAACTGAATGAATTCTAGCAGTAAAAGCATGTTTGCGCGCTCTCCAGGTCAGCAATTTCTCCAGTCCTCAATGAGGCTGTTAGAGTGCAAAGTATCCACTCTACAGAGCACTATAGAGTCCTGAAGAGTATCAGCGCTGGTATGGCATCTCTTGTTTGAATTACTTTTTGTATTCCAACCTGTCATTCACAGACCTCAATACCTTCAACACCCTCAACACACACCCTCAACACACGCCCTCAACACACGCCCTCAACACACGCCCTCAACACACACCCTCAACACACACCCTCAACACACACCCTCAACACACACCCTCAACACACACCCTCAACACACACCCTCAACACACACTCTCAACACACACCCTCAACACACACCCTCAACACACGCCCTCAACACACACCCTCAACACACACCCTCAACACACACTCTCAACACACACCCTCAACACACACCCTCAACACACACCCTCAACACACACTCTCAACACACACCCTCAACACACACTCTCAACACACACCCTCAACACACACCCTCAACACACGCCCTCAACACACGCCCTCAACACACACCCTCAACACACGCCCTCAACACACGCCCTCAACACACACCCTCAACACACACCCTCAACACACACCCTCAACACACACCCTCAACACACACCCTCAACACACACTCTCAACACACACCCTCAACACACACTCTCAACACACACCCTCAACACACACCCTCAACACACGCCCTCAACACACGCCCTCAACACACACCCTCAACACACGCCCTCAACACACGCCCTCAACACACACCCTCAACACACACCCTCAACACACGCCCTCAACACACGCCCTCAACACACACTCTCAACACACGCCCTCAACACACACCCTCAACACACGCCCTCAACACACGCCCTCAACACACACCCTCAACACACACCCTCAACACACGCCCTCAACACACACTCTCAGCACACACCCTCAAATAATGCCCTCGTCTTGTTGCTCACGAGACAATTGAATTCATAAACACCTTTGCAAAGCAATGGAAAATAAGCATAAATAAACACAAGCTTGTGTGTTGAGCAGCTGAGATAAGCTGTACCTTCATCTTCGCTGCCAAAGGCACACGCTTCGTGTCAGCAAGGCGGACAGTCCGCCTGCTCTCATAACTCATTATTTTCCCCATTGAAGAACTTCTTCCTTCGCCTGTGCTTCTCCATCCTCTTTACCCCCAACAGAGGGAATGAGACACAGGGAAGGTTTACCCACACCAGAAGGCAGGTGTTTACCCAACACCAGAAGGCAGGTGTTTACCCTACTCCAGGAGGCAGGTGGTGTGGTGGCCGATGGCCTGATAAAGCCACGAGAGACCAAACAGTGCAGTAAAGGTAGCCTTCCAGCTTCCTTCACACATACACACACACATACACATACACATACACACACACACACACACACACACACACACACACACACACACACACACACACACACACACACACACACACACAAACACACATACACAAACACACATACACACACACGTACCGTCACGATAAGCAAATACAAGCTGTTTCCTTTGAACAGTCGCCCGATTGTATGTATATATCGGCGGATACACAGTTTTAAATATTCACACAAGCTGTATACTTTTAGGGAATTCTGGCACTTGTATTGACACACACACACACACACACACACACACACACACACACACACACACACACACACACACACACACACACACACACACACACACACCCTTCAGAGCTTGAAAAGCTCTGAAATCTGTGCATCAGTAGATTCACGGTTGACAGGCGGGACCAAAGAGCCGAGGCTCATCCCACGTGGGATGAGCCCGCAAGCACAACTTGGTGAGTACAACTAGGTGATTACACACACACGTGTTTGCTAATGATGCGAACATTATGAGGATTAAGACCGAGGAAGATAGCAAGAGGCTATAAGATAACCTGGACAAATTTAAGGAATGGTCCAACAAATGGCTACCAGACTTAAACTCCAGTATATGTAAGTTAATGAAACAAGGCGGAGGGAGAAGGAGGCCAGAAACAAGGTACTGAATGGGAGACGAATTCCTCCATGAAACTGACAGTGAAAGATCTAGGCGTTGATATCACGCCAAACCTGTCTACTGAAGTCCACATCTAAAGATTATCACGAACGGCGTATGCAAGAATGGCTCAAATCTGAACTGCTTTAATAAATTTGTGTCAGCAATTATTTAACACCGTGTATACCACATATGCCAGAGCAATCCTGGAGTGTTCGGCTCCAGCGTGGAGTCCATATCTACTTCACGAAACTATTCCCCAAGCTGAGAGGTATGAGCTACGAGGAAAGACTATAATCTCACGACAAAAGAGTTACGGGAGACATGATTACCACCTTTAAAATACTCAGAGGAATTGACAAGGATAGGTAAAGGCAAATTATTAATTAAGTAGGTGTGGTATTCGAACAATGGGGGACACAGGTGGAAATTTAGTACCCAAATGAGCCACAGAGACATTAGAAAGAACTTTTTCAGTGTCAGAATAGTTAACAAATGGAAGATTAGCATTAGGAAGATTAGAACATTAGGAAGTGATATGGTGGAGGCTGACTCCATATACAATTTCAAATGTAAATTTGATAGAGTCCAATAAGCTCAGTAACATGTAGACCAGTAGATTGACAGTTGAGAGGCGGGACCAAAGAGCCGAAGCTCAACCCCCGCAAACACAATTAGGTGAGTATACACGAGTGCTTCTCCCACCCCGCCCTGAACGTTGATGATTTCTTGACCAATATATACATAAATCCACCCTCCTTCTCCCAAACAAACACCTTAATCAAGTACAAAGCTTCCCTCTCTCTCTCACACACACACACACACACACACACACACACACACACACACACACACACACACACACACACACACACACACACACGCTCACACACACACACACACACACGCTCACACACACACACACACGCTCACACACACACACACACACACACACACACACACACACACACACACACACACACACACACACACACACACACACACGCTCACACACACACACACACGCTCACACACACACACACACACACACACACACACACACACACACACACACACACACACACACACACACACACACAACCACTTCCACACAATACACACAACATGTTGCTATACACATGATAGACAAACTATCCTTAGCTGTATATACACATTCCCTCGTTATGTATACCGTTTTCTGTTATGATATATTTGGTCCCTCACTATACAAACTATCGCTATACTTTACATACCTCCCCCCCCCCTCTCTTGCTATACACCATACCTCACTACACAGTCGAAATACACCCTGCAGCTTCGCTATACAAGTAATTCTCATACGATATACATATTGCTTCCAGAGCTATACACACACACACACACACTGTATACCACAGCTATACATATATAGAACAGGCAATCTCCCCCCCCCTCCCTTCACTATACACACACACACATACACAACTCCCTCATTGGCTACACAGAACCACCCCCCCACCCCACAACCCCCCCCCTCACAGTTCCACATGGTTCCCCTTCGTTATACAAACATTCGGACCCTATTTCCCATACACAGCAACTCTCCATACAAAGAATCTCCCTCACAGCCCCCCCCCCTACACCTCCCACTGCTTCTCTAGATAGGCTGAGTATCAATAGTCACAGTTGGGTTGTAGTCCTCGAAACCGATGCCCTTGGAACAGACTAGAGATTCGAATCCCTCCGTGTTCTCTCTCCTTTACTATCTCCACGTGGATTTATTATGGATCCATTATCTCCACCTCTCTCTCTCTCTCTCTCTCTCTCTCTCTCTCTCTCTCTCTCTCTCTCTCTCTCTCTCTCTCTCTCTCTTTCTCAGTATAAAGCAAGGAAGAACAAGGGAAATGTATGGAAACTTGAGACGAAGCAGCAGTCACAAGATGCGAGGAAGAACCTTTTAGCTTAAGTGGTTGAGCAAATGGACAGGACTCGAGGGAGAGATAGCAGAAGATAACGCAATAAACAGCTTCAAAGGTAGAAATAAGGGGGGCTCGGGGAAGGAAAAAAAAATCACTGCAATAGTTGACTCAAATATGTAGGAAGCCGGAGCTGAAGAGCTAGAGTTTGATCCTGCAAGCACATATAGGTGAAAAACAATTGGGTGTGAGAATATACAGATATACAGACTAACATGCCATTTGGTCTCCTCTTCCTCTGTCCATTCCTTTCTCTCTCTCTCTCTCTCTCTCTCTCTCTCTCTCTATCTCTCTCTCTCTCTCTCTCGTTCTCTCCATTTTTTCCCCTTCCCTTCCATCACAGTCCTTTTGTACTCCCTTGACTTTCCCTTTCCTTTCTGACTATTCCCTTCCCTCTTCCGTCCCCCCCCTCACATCCTCCCTTCCCTAGTGGTTATTTTGCTTTCAAGTAGAGAGAGAGAGAGAGAGAGAGAGAGAGAGAGAGAGAGAGAGAGAGAGAGAGAGAGAGAGAGAGAGAGAGAGAGAGAGAGAGAGAGAGAGAGAGAACGAGAGAGAGAGAGAGAGAGAGAGAGAGAGAGAGAGAGAGAGAGAGAGAGAGAGAGAGAGAGAGAGAGAGAGAGAGAGAGAGAGAGAGAGAGAGAGAGAGAGAGAGAAAGAGAGACAGACAGAGAGAGAGAGAGAGAGAGAGACGAGAGAGGTAGAGACGAGAGAGTCTCATCCTTGTCTCCCCCAGCTCCGGGATATGGATTTCTGGTGCCTGGTTCCTCCCGTTATCAAACACTGGCTACACCACTAATTGTGCCTCAGGCCCGCCGCCCCCCTCACTCTCCCAGCACCTCGGACACACCCACACACCTCCCACGCCCTCATCCACGCCCTCACCCACGCCCTCACCCACGCCCTCACCCACGCCCTCACCCACGCCCTCACCCACGGGCTAACACGCCCACATCCCCCCCATACATACTAGTTCGAAACCCACACAGATAACTTGACCTTCACCCATATTCTGGGACGTCGTCCTGAAGCTGTACCTACAGCACAGGCCCGCACGAGACGTAACTCCTCGATGAAAGATAGACCAGAACCCCCCCAGAAACCCCCCCAGAACCCCCAAGAATCCCCCAAGAATCCCCCAAGAATCCGCCAAGAACCCCCAAGAATCCCCAAGAACCCTCTAGAATCCCCCAAGAACCCCAAAGAATCCCACAGAACCCCCAAAAATCCCCCAAGAACCCCCAAGAATCCCCTCAGAACCCCCCCAACCTCCATAACCCCAGAAACCCCCCACTCAAAAACGTCTACATTACAAGAAGCATATAAGTGTGTACATGTGAATGCTGTACAATCTATTCATCTATACACATCCACGTATGTACTGAAATACACGTGAAGAACCTCTCTCTCCCACACACACACACATGGGATGTCAGGGGCTGGGTGGCCGAGTGGACAGCGCTCTTCACTCGTGGACTTAGGGACCGGGGTTCAATCCCCGCACCCGGCGGAGACAGATGGGCAGAGTTTCCATAACCCTGATGCTCCGGGCTGCTTCCTGGGTGTGTGTGTGTATGGGGGGAAGAAAAAATAGTAGTTAGTAACAGTTGATTGACAGTTGAGAGGCGGGCCGAAAGAGCAGAGCTCAACCCCCGCAAGGACATCTAGATGAATACAACTAGGTGAACACATCGTGTCAGTAAGGAGGACAGGTCGCCTGCTATCATAATATCGTGTCAGCGTGGCTATCATAACTCTCAGTTTACTGCTTTGAAGACCCTTTACGGGTCTTCAAAGGGGGGACCTTAGAAAGACCCGCCGGCTTCCTGTCCCCATCGAAGCTATTAGAGAGATAATGGTAAATTCTGTAAATTCGAGGTAAATTCTGACCCCTATACTCACCCAAAAGGTTTGGCGGACATAGGCTGGTCAAAGTAGGCCTAAATCAAATGCTCATGGAATTGGAAATGAAATCTGCCATGTGTTGTCCGTAGAGTGTTGATATTTAGCTGAAATTTACCTAAAGGCCACTGACTCTAGTGGCCTCGACGAGGACAGGAAGCCGGAGGCTTGTCGTTCAAATGCAGATGTCCTTGAAGGTGTTTATAATAATAAAAATGTTAATTATAATATAAAAATAAGAAAGGGAGAGGAAAAAGAGAGAGGCTAATAGAGGCCATAAATGTCCCTCTCACTAGAGGCCACAAATGTCCCTCTCACTAGAGGCCGCAAATGTCCCTCTCACTAGAGGCCACACGTGTCCCTCTCACTAGAGGCCACAAATGTCCCTCTCACTAGAGGCCACAAATGTCCCTCTCACTAGAGGCCACAAATGTCCCTCTCACTAGAGGCCACAAATGTCCCTCTCACTAGAGGCCACAAATGTCCCTCTCACTAGAGGCCGCAAATGTCCCTCTCACTAGAGGCCACAAATGTCCCTCTCACTAGAGGCCACAAATGTCCCTCTCACTAGAGGCCACACGTGTCCCTCTCACTAGAGGCCACAAATGTCCCTCTCACTAGAGGCCACAAATGTCCCTCTCACTAGAGGCCACAAATGTCCCTCTCACTAGAGGCCACAAATGTCCCTCTCACTAGAGGCCACAAATGTCCCTCTCACTAGAGGCCGCAAATGTCCCTCTCACTAGAGGCCACAAATGTCCCTCTCACTAGAGGCCACAAATGTCCCTCTCACTAGAGGCCACAAATGTCCCTCTCACTAGAGGCCACAAATGTCCCTCTCACTAGAGGCCACAAATGTCCCTCTCACTAGAGGCCACACGTGTCCCTCTCACTACTCACAACAGATGTTCCATCCCACAATTTGCTCTTAATTGTTCCCTTCTTTCCCCCATCAACCTCGTGCTCTACCGCTTCATAGCTCCGCGTCCCCTCACTAACATCTCCCCCCTCTTTCTCTCTCTCTGTCCCCTCTATTCCCTACCCTTCCTCCCTCCTCCCTCACGCCATTCCCCTGTCTACCCTCCCGACCATCCCTTCCCACGAGGCTGACCACTGTCATTCGCACTTTCCCACGTAAGTAACTCCCCTTCCAACAGCCCCTATCTCCCTCCCCTCTCTGTCTCTCTCTCTCTCTGCCTGTCTCTCTGTGTCTCTGTCTCTCAGGGGAGGAGAGAGGACGGGGTAATCACTTGCCATTGTTGTGGACTGTGGGGGGGGGGGGGGGGGGGGGTTGAGGGGGGTGAGCAAAACAAGACATTAAAACACCTGCAAAACACCGTCCACCACATGACCAGACTATCCTGTGGCTCCGTGAACTCCTGAACACACAACCACTGCACATCAGACTACAGCACCAAGCCGCCCAAGGGCACGGAACTCAACGGGAGTGTTAGCGGACCCAGAGCTTATATATATATATATATATATATATATATATATATATATATATATATATATATATATATATATATATATATATATATATATATATATATATATATATATATATATATATATATATATATATATATATATTTCGTTGAAAACGACAGAAAGTTTTAGATTTATGATTCTGGCACGAATCTTCTCGATATTCCTTACGGTTTTCTACACTGAAGCAGGAAGATTAAAAATTGAACTCTCCAAAGTTCATATTTACGTATTATTTGGGTCTGACGCCTGGTGATGCGCTTCGTAAGGTCTAGCCTCACATTCTCAAAGACAAATTCTTCTAGTGTAGCTCCTGCACTTGGGGTGGACGGTAGAGCGACGGTCTCGCTTCATGCAGGTCTGCGTTCCTTCCCCTTCCCCCCCGTCCCATCCCTAATCCTAATCCCTCCCAAGTGCAACATAGTCGTAATAGCTTGGCGCTTTCTCCTGATAGTTCCCTTCCCCTTCCTGATTATATCCTCTAATGGTGAGGTTATAGGTGATATGGATGAATGACATACACAGGAGTATTAATGGGGTCCTATAAAAATGGGGTCCTATATAATGGAGTAGTAAATTAAGAGTGGGACATATTGGCAGTTTATGTTCTTCCAGTTGCTTCCGTTCCTGTTGCAGGGTCATTCGGTCCTGCTTCTGCATTGGCCCGGGGTCTTGAAGTGGGTAGAGTGTAACTGTGTATTAGCTGGTTATTGATTGCTGGTCTAGCTTTCTTGATATGCAACGCTTCACTGAAGCCTAATATTCTGTTGTTATTGTATCTGTCTGTTCCTTGATGGAGCCCTGTTGTTTGTGCATTGTTAAACGCCTAGAAAGAGACGTTGTTGTCTTGCCTATATACTGAGATCGTTGGGGCAGACAATCCCCAAGTGGGAACGTGAAGGGGTTGACAACGTTGGTCTCTTTCAAGGTGTTTTTCTTGGTGTCGGGAGAATTCTTCATTAGCAGGTTAGCGGTTTTCTCTTATAATATATTGTTAGTTTTACCTTTCGGTTGACGTGAGTTGGTCGTGGTTGGCGTATTATTTGAGTGACATCATCAGGGCATGTGATGTATTCTCCGTGTTGGGGTTGGGGCAGGTCAGCTGTATATATGTTGATAAATCGTGGGTGAGAAGCAGCTTCCTTGTGGTACTCCACTTTCCAAGTTTCATTATGTCACCCAAGTTGCTGCCGATACTGAGCTCAGCTGTTCTCCCGTCAATGAAGCTGTATAGTGTGGTAGTAAATCCATTTGGAAGCTACGTCACAGCTGATATACCCATCAATCACACAATCTTCTCGAATACTATGTATGGAATGTATGTATGAAATTTTGCTTAAATAACAATTATTATTATGTATCATTGTTATATTATGATACATGGAGAAGTGGGGTTGGGGGGGGGGAAGATGGTTTTGGAGCGTCAGTTGATGGTATTGTTGGAGTAGGGGGATTGGGGGGTTGGGAGGGGGTGTTGTGGGGGTTGGAGGGGGGGTGTGGTTTAGGGTGGGGGTGGAGTTGGGTTTTCCAACTTACTCGTTAAATAACAAATAACAATAGACCAACAGCTACAAAGTTTGCCTTAATTTAACAAGTTGTTGGAATTTCACCACCGGATGCTGGTTCATCCCTCTCCCTCCCTCCCTCCCATCCCATCCCGGCCAGGATAGGAGCCGGGATGTGAGGACAGAAGAGGAGTTGGGGCGTGGAGAGGATTGGCGCTAGGATAAGAGCAGGATAGAAACTGGGATATGAAGACACGACAGGAGCTGGGATCAGTGGAGTGAGGAAACATTCCCCAAACCACTTGGACTATTGGGAATCGAACGCCGACCCTTCAAGAAGCAAGGCTGGCCGGTCTGCCGACCAATTCAAGTAGTCCCAAGCCACAGCACGAATGAAGCTACTTTATTGACCTTTCACTTAAAAGAATAAATATCTTTATTGACCTGTCTTCCAATATATATTTATATTCATTCACTTTCTCTTCCATGGAATCCATATTGACTTATATTCCTTCTGGCCCATTCAGCTTTATTGGACTTTTATTATGTTCCAGCTTTATTTATTATGATCTCGTAATTCCTTCTTTCCCTTTTACTAATTTTGGATTATTTCCTTTCATTATTTCTTCGTATTTAGTTAAATTGGTTACATTTTCACGCATTTCTCACTGATATAGATACTTTTATAGATCCTGTTATAGGCCTGTCGGTCTGTTTCACTCAGCTGTTGTTGGTGTTTTCTTGTTCTGCTTGCTTACTGGGGACCTTCCTCATTGACTCTCCACCACTGTTCTAGTCCGCGTTCTCATTTAAACTCCAGTCTTCCGCTCCGGTGGTCCCGAGTTCGAGGCTCCGGTGGTGCATGTGAATGAGACTCCTGTTCTCATTGTCTCTTATCTCTCTCATTCTTGTTCTTATCGCTTCTTATATAGCTCTAATTCTTGTTCTTACCGCGTTTTGTATCCTTTCTTCCTGTTCTCATCTCTACTACTCCATCTCTCAGTGCACAGATTAAGGCAGTGTCTAGGATGCTCCCGGACGCAGGTTCGAATCCTCGTCACGGCCCTTGTGGATTTGTCCATCTCTCAGTCCTGTTCTCACTATCAGATGCTCTGTGCTGGCTGACGTATGTTGGATCTTTTCCTGTCTTGCCTCTCCAGGGTGTATTGTCGTTCCACCATTACTCCCATTCCTCCCTTCACTACATGTCATCAATCACTCTCTCTCTTCTTAATCTGTAAATCTTGATTGGCTGTCTATTCTCTCCAGACCATCACTCTCTCTCTCTCAGCTCCCAAGACATCTCTTTTGACGCTTCCTCCAGTGTCTCTCCTTGTTTCAATATAACTTTGTTGGTTTTCATTCTCTCTCTCTCTCTCTCTCTCTCTCTCTCTCTCTCTCTCTCTCTCTCTCTCTCTCTCTCTCTCTCTCTCTCTCTCTCTCTCTTTCTATCTCTCTCTCTTTCTCTCTCTCTCTCTGCCTAATCACTTGGGCTGGAGGGTAGAGGGACGACCTCGCTTCATACAGGTCGGCGTTCAATCCCCCGACCGTCCAAGTGGTTGGGCACTATTCCTTTTCCCCCCGTCCCATCCCAAATCCTTATCCTGATCCCTTCCAAGTGCTATATTTAGTCATAATGGCTTGGCACTTTCACATGATAATTCACTCCACTCTCTTTTTCTCTCTCTGTCTCTCTTTCTCTCTCTCTCTCTGTCTCTATCTCTCTCTAATTGCTATGAGCCGTTGTATTCACCAACACAAAATAAACTTTCACGAAACGGTATGATAAACGTTATCAATTTTTAATTATATGACAAATTTTCCTCCACACACACCATGCTGGTGTGTGTGTAATTTTCCAACATATACCTCCAGCGTCGAGGCTCCCAGCTGGTATAGAAAAATTATGACCACAAACGGTCCTAGGAAAAAAATTAAGCCGATAGACTGTGTGTATATAAAACCCGAAGATCCTCTCTAGAATCGCTAATCTATCGAATAGAAAGGCTCTCTCTCTCTCTCTCTCTCTCTCTCTCTCTCTCTCTCTCTCTCTCTCTCTCTCTCTCTCTCTCTCTCTCTCTCTCTCTATCTCTCTCTTTTCTCTCATTCCTCTCCAATAGAAGGCTCTATTGCAACTCACCACCACTCCATCAGAATGTTCTCTCCCCTCACTCTTCACACCGAAAAAAAAAGAGTGTGGAGTGCCTAGGAGGGAAGAGGGGTCACTCTTGGGACCAGTTTTGTAATTGATTTAAGCAAATGAGATGGATCATGGGCCATGCTCTATAGAGTACAGGAAAGCACTAATGAACCATACTCTACAGAGTACAGAGAGCAGCTATGGGCAATGAACAACAGCATCTAACATTACAGAGGACACTAATTTAAGGTACAAGTAAGTTACACCATCACTTCCAGAGACAGAAAATGTAAGTTGTTCTGATGTGTGTGTCAAGAAAAGGTTTCTAGGCTGACATAAAGGTCAATGTTGACCAGACCACACACTAGAAGGTGAAGGGACGACGACGTTTCGGTCCGTCCTGGGCCATTCTCAAGTCGATTCTCAATCGACTTGAGAATGGTCCAGGACGGACCGAAACGTCGTCGTCCCTTCACCTTCTAGTATGTGGTCTGGTCAACATACTTTAGCCACGTTATTGTGACTCATCGCCTGCATAAAGGTCAATAACATACACACAATAATGAAAGTCAAGTTAGTAGTTTAAAGACCACAAGGAACCTTCGCAGATAAATACAAAGAAGAGACCTGAGAGAGATGAGCGATAGTGGTTTAGTGTTGAGGAAGGAGTCAGCAAAGAGGTCGTTGAATAACCCCATTGAATAACCCCATTGAATAATAGGTTTCACTCCAAGATATTTAGTGTACGGATACGTGGGATTGGGTGGTTATAAATAGGTGCTGCCTCGTATGGGCCAATAGGCCTTCTGCAGTTACCTTTGTTCTTATGTTCTTATGATCCTGGAAATCTTTCCTAACTATCCAGTCGTAAGTATGGAGCCTGGAAAGCCATACTCACTCTATCCAGTCATTTAGCACGTAATACTCTGGACTATAGCATTCAAAATTTTTTGTCCTCAAGATTGTTGGAAGAATATCGACAAACTGCAAGATGCTCAAATAAGGAAACGAAGCAACAATAGAACAAAATAAGATGACGTAATAAAAGTATTAACAATTATCAAAGAACAAGACCACAATCTTCAGTCAAGAAATACCCCAATACGTCATATTTATAACGCATGAAAAAGGTTTTAAGATTATAGGCAAATCATTTAACATCAGCAAAGCGAAACACATTCTCCATAACCCGAGCGGTAAACACAGCTTACCAGGCCCTATAATTCACAATAATACCGTGTATATCTACAAAAATAGATTAAACATATATTTTTCTTAAAACCGGGCGCTCGACTTGGAGTCACCGTAAGTTTTAAGCCAGCAATCTAGTTTGGATCTTATGGTGAGGTGCTGTTAGAACTATTTAATAACAGTTTGTAAATATTTAATGAATAAGGTTACTAGCTGCTATTTTCAAAGGCAAGATGGTGATGAATACTACATACAGTCTACTGTGCAGTGACAGGCTGTATCTGTCACTACACACAGTCTAGTGTGCACTGACAGAACATAAAAAGTGACAGGAACGAAAACTGGCCAGCAATCTTTTTCCCTGTCACCCTATCGCCATTCGCGCTTATCTACTGTTATAGTTTTCTGTTTACTTTTATCACCCTTCTTTTCACATTTGTTCTCTCTCTCTCTCTCTCTCTCTCTCTCTCTCTCTCTCTCTCTCTCTCTCTCTCTCTCTCTCTCAGTTCAACCCTTACACTTCACGTACTCCTTTCACCCTCCTACCTCCCTCTCTCCACCTCCCCTCTCTCACCTCTCACTCTCCCTCTCTCCCCTCCCCTTATCTCCCCTCACCCTCCCAATAAAAGATACTTACCCAACAATTATTCTCACACCGCTGTGAACATTTCGTAATGGGATATTTTGACGCTAGTAATTAGTGACGCCGGAGCGAGAGAGAGAGAGAGAGAGAGAGAGAGAGAGAGAGAGAGAGAGAGAGAGAGAGAGAGAGAGAGAGAGAGAGAGAGAGAGAGAGAGAGAGAGAGAGGGAGAGAGAGAGAGAGAGAGAAATTCCCAGCCAGGAGAGGTGGTCCTGCAGAATACAGATCCACTGAGCTATTGGGAAAATTCACAGCGCGGTTGGTGTAATCTACACCGGCTGACAGAGACGGTCTTACTGGAGTCAGAGGCAGCTAGCCTCCCTGACCTCCACCACCCACCACGACGGAAATCTTTAGCGGGAGAAGAACTGCGAGAAAGAGAGGAAAGGAGAGGATGATGATTATAAATAGGAGAAAGGATAATAGAAAATTAAGATAAATATGGAAATGAGGACGATGAGATGTATATATAGGAAACATTATGAAGGTGAAGAGAAAAGAAAGTATAGAATGATAAGGAAGAAGAAGAAGTGGATAAAGTGGATAATAAACCAAGAAGGATAACCTTAGAGACTAGGGTGATGGTGATTTGCTTGTGATATCACACACAACGTTTCCTGATACTAATCTAAGATGGATTACTTCATTTCAATATATCCTGACACTAATCTAAGAAGGATTACCTCACTTAAATATATCCTGACACTAATCTAAGAAGGATTACCTCATTTCAATATATCCTGACACTAATCTAAGAGGGATTACCTCACTTAAATATATCCTGACACTAATCTAAGAAGGATTACCTCACTTCAATATATCCTGACACTAATCTAAGAAGGATTACCTCACTTCAATATATCCTGACACTAATCTAAGAAGGATTACCTCATTACAATATATCCTGACACTAATCTAAGAAGGATTACCTCACTTTAATATATCCTGACACTAATCTAAGAAGGATTACCTCACTTCAATATATCCTGACACTAATCTAAGAAGGATTACCTCACTTCAATATATCCTGACACTAATCTAAGAAGGATTACCTCACTTCAATATATCCTGACACTAATCTAAGAAGGATTACCTCACTTCAATATATCCTGACACTAATCTAAGAAGGATTACCGCACTTCAATATATCCTGACACTAATCTAAGAGGGATTACCTCACTTCAGTATATCCTGACACTAATCTAAGAAGAATTACCTTATGGCTTCTCCTTGAATCTTTAAGCATAACTCCCCAAGACGGTCAGTGGCTTTCTGTCAAGTAATTTGATCGCAAAGAATCACATCTGTTGTATTTAGGATAAACTCCCACACACTTGTGTCTCTGTGAGATGTCAAGAAATTACATCAACTCTTGTTGACCAGACCACACACTAGAAGGTGAAGGGACGACGACGTTTCGGTCCGTCCTGGACCATTCTCAAGTCGATTGTCTTGAGAATGGTCCAGAACGGACCGAAACGTCGTCGTCCTTTCACCTTCTAGTGTGTGGTCTGGTCAACATACTTTAGCCACGTTATTGTGACTCATCGCCTGCATACATCAAATCTTTTGCACTCTCCTGAGTGCTTTGTCAAGATCGGAGTGAGTGTCTTATCTGACACTCAGTCTGAGAGGCTTATATGACTTATATGATTATATGTCTGAGAGGCTTATATTTCAATGTCTAATGACTAATTAGACTCGACTAATTGTTGTAATTGTTAATACAGGAGAGTGCGAAAGATTTGTAGTAATTTCGTTACTTAAATTTCACAAGTAGGTAAGTGAGGGTTTTTATTCTGTTATTATGTCTGTGAGTAGATATCACCATTACTTATCTGTTGTATTCTTAGACAGCTACAGGAAGAATACAAACCATGTGCTGTATTCTTAGTGGCAGGGTGAAAATTCTTCTTAATTCTTACCATGGAAGCCACCGTTAGTAAGCTACTGCTGTAGTAAACGCTGTCTTAAGTGTGAATTATGTACTAAAGTGAGCAAGGCGTTAGGTTCTGGTGTGTGTGTGTGTGTGTGTGTGTGTGTGTGTGTGTGTGTGTGTGTGTGTGTGTGTGTGTGTGTGTGTGTGTGTGTGTGTGTGTGTGTGTGTGTCACCTAATTGTACTCACCTAATTGTGCTTGCGGGGGTTGAGCTCTGGCTCTTTGGTCCCGCCTCTCAACTATCAGTCAACTGGTGTACAGGTTCCTGAGCCTACTGGGCTCTATCATATCTACATCTGAAACTGTGTATGGAGTCAGCCTCCACCACATCACTGCCTAATGTATTCCATCTGTTAACTACTCTGACACTGAAAAAAATGTTACTAATCTCAGTGGCTCATTTGGGTTCTATATAGGATTCCACGTGTGTCCCCTTATTTGTGTACCACCCGTGTTAAACAGTTGGCCTTTATCTACCTTGCTAATTCCTCTGAGAATTTTGTATGTGGTAATCATGTCTCCCCTAACTCTTCTGTTCCTCAGTGGCGTGAGGTTTAATTCCGTTAATTTATTCATTAGCCTTTCATCGTAGCCACACTTATAATGATTTGCAGAGAGCTGGCAACACCGCAATTCATTATCTTACAGTAGAGCAGGCAACACCGCAGACATTATCTTTTCGTAAATTTCACACTTCTTAGGAATAAGGAGATGGAAATATTGCTTTGACTGGACGGTAGAGCGATGGTCTCACGGCATGCAGGTCGGCGTTCAATCCCCGACCGTCCAAGTGGTTGGGCACCATTCCTTTCCCCCGTCCCATCCCAAATCCTTATCCTGACCCCTTCCAAGTGCTATATAGTCGTAAGGACTTGGGGCTTTCCCATGAAAATTCCCTTCCCCTTGATGGTCTTTGTGAGTGGTCTGATTGTCAGAGTGCGATTAATCTGATTGTTCGGTTAATCCGATGGACTGTGGAGTTGTCCTGACAGTTTATGCGTTGATCTGAGGGTCAGTTCGGTTGATCCGATGGTCTGTACCCTTGGTCTGATTGCTCGGCGGGTCTGATGGTCTCAGTATTCGGTCTAAGATTGCCAGAAGGTCATATAGACATTATCCCACCAATCAGCGAGTGTTGGGCTTTCCATTCAAGGACACACAGGGACACGTTTAATTAATTAAAATGAAACGCAAACAGCAGAAACTGAGTTAAGAATGATCTTAGAAAGATAAACAGAGTGAAGAATGATCTTAGAAAGATAAACCGAGTGAAGAATGATCTTAGAAAGATAAACAGAGTGAAGAATGATCTTAGAAAGGTAAACAGAGTGAAGAATGATCTTAGAAAGATAAACAGAGTGAAGAATGATCTTAGAAAGATAAACTGAGTGAAGAATGATCTTAGAAAGATAAACAGAGTGAAGGATGATCTTAGAAAGATAAGCAGAGTTAAGAATGATCTTTGAAAGATAAACAGAGTGAAGAATGATCTTAGAAAGATAAACCGAGTGAAGAATGATCTTAGAAAGATAAACAGAGTGCAGAATGATCTTAGAAAGATAAACAGAGTGAAGAATGACCTTAGAAAGTGAAAGACACGATGAATCAACCATACAGAACTGAAAGCCACTAGTCACAAGCAGCCTTATAAAGAACAGGGAGTCATAAAGATGTAGATTTAAGAATAGGTAATCAATACGTTCCGGTTCTTTTAAGACTAAGCGACGGGCTGAATCTTGATACTGGGATGATCAATGCATTTTTTGGTCGTTCTATTTTTTTGGGGGTAAATTTATAACTAGTGGTGTGCATTGGCTTGCACGGCGGCCTAGCCCGCGTAGCCTAGCCCCGTCCCGAGGCCTAGCCACAAGGTCTAGGTCCCTAGCCTGTGAGGCTCATAGCTCTATAGCCTAGCACATCAGGACCCCGCACTTGCTGTCATAACTCACTCCATATTTAAATAAAAATAACTTCACCTGTAACTCTTCCATTTTGAGAAAATATAGAATACCGTAAAGGTTGTTACTGCTGCAACACTTATGCTGAGCTGTGATTGGCCGATACCTTGAAACACTACACGAACCACCGCTCAAAACCCACCCAAACAAACCCACCGACAACAACACATAAACCCAAGTTCATTCAGACCTTTTCTATGCATAAACACATGAAAAACGCTTTAAAAATTAAAAAAATAATACTAATAAAACCCCCCAAAAATGAACCCGAGGGAGAAGAACTGAGTAGCCTCGGCTGCTGGGTCCAGTAACTCAGTCCAGCCTGTCAATTAACACCAGCCTCGTCCCGCACAATTAAGCTATTCTAGGCGTGGGAAATTATCAAAATAATCACCAACTCCGTCATGATAATCGGGCGGTAATCTGTCGGTGGGGGCAGCTGTTGTGGGGGAGGGAGAAGGGGAAGGGAGTAGGCTAAGAGGGGGGAAGGATAAGTTGTTGAATGAGTTGCTCTGAGAGGAGGAATAGGAAAATTACGTTAAGGAAGTAGGGGGTCAAACAGGATGAGAAGGGAGGGGGTAGAGAGAGAGAGAGAGAAAGAGAGAGAGAGCGAGAGAGACAGAGACAGAGACAGAGCGAGCGAGGTATACGTGAAAAACAGATCCTTTCATTACCAGAGAAATGGCGGATATACAAAAAAATATTGACAGACAGATGAAGATTGAGCACAACCACCACCACTCTCTCCAGCCACAACAACAACAACAACACAGACGTCTTCGGGATAATTAAGACAGCACTAGGAGAGAGGGAGGTGGGAGAAACACATCATTATTTCGCCTATCTGAAACTAATGAATCCAAGAACGATTTCTTGAACTAAAATTATCCTTTCTGCCTTTTTCCCCTCAGAATTCTGCTCTGTATCTGACGTCAGTCATTGTAGTGAGAGAGACGACAGTTATCTCTACAATGCAGCCATCTCTCAAGCATCAGTCATTGTACTGAGAGAGACGATAGTTATCTCTACAATGCAGCCATCTCTCAAACGTCAGTCATTGTACTGAGAGACGATAGTTATCTCTACAATGCAGCCATCTCTCAAACGTCAGTCATTGTACTGAGAGACGATAGTTATCTCTACAATGCAGCCATCTCTCAAACGTCAGTCATTGTAGTGAGAGAGACGACAGTTATCTCTACAATGCAGCCATCTCTCAAACGTCAGTCATTGTAGTCAGAGACGACAGTTATCTCTACAATGCAGCCATCTCTCAAACGTCAGTCATTGTAGTCAGAGACGACAGTTATCTCTACAATGCAGCCATCTCTCAAACGTCAGTCATTGTAGTCAGAGACGACAGTTATCTCTACAATGCAGCCATCTCTCAAACGTCAGTCATTGTAGTCAGAGACGACAGTTATCTCTACAATGCAGCCATCTCTCAAACGTCAGTCATTGTACTGAGAGACGATAGTTATCTCTACAATGCAGCCATCTCTCAAGCGTCAGTCATTGTAGTGAGAGAGACGATAGTTATCTCTACAATGCAGCCATCTCTCAAGCATCAGTCATTGTAGTGAGAGAGACGATAGTTATCTCTACAATGCAGCCATCTCTCAAGCGTCAGTCATTGTAGTGAGAGAGACGATAGTTATCTCTACAATGCAGCCATCTCTCAAACGTCATTCATTGTAGTCAGAGACGATAGTTATCTCTACAATGCAGCCATCTCTCAAGCGTCATTCATTGTAGCGTGGAGACGATAATGATCAGGCCAGTGCAGTCATTCACAGCAGAGATTAATTACACTTAGCATTAATTAGGCATCAGTGAGGAACACTCCTGGAGACTGGCTTGGGACTCGTTAAACCTTCACCTATACACCTACGAAACCCCTACATCTTTCCTGGATCATACCGACTTAGTTTCTATTAAATAATGTTATCATTTTAATAACAACCTCGTAGCGCTGCTATCATAAATTTTTCTAAAAGATATCATAAAATGCAACCTAAAAAATGCAACTTAAAAATGCAACCATTAATTACATAAAAAGAGTCACGATAACAGAATAGCAAGCAAGCACTATTAGAATCAGCAACGAAATTGCTAACAACTTATGCAAATCAGTTCAGTGCTGGCTAGATTAGACACGTGTATAGTAATCTAATTCAAAAATTACATTTTAGGCATGAAGTCAATGACATTTACCTAAGAATTAGAAAGATGACATAATTTGTAAAGACACAATATAAATCACCAAATTAGGATGACGAGACAGCAGTAGAAATTATATGAACTAATCATACCGTGTCGTTGTGTATATCTACAAACACACACACACACACACACACACACACACACACACACACACACACACACACACACACACACACACACACACACACACATATACATACACTCAGCATTCTATATCACTATTTAACTGGAGGCCATCCCGGCTCAAATTCACACACAGCTTATACAACATCGACTTGACTCAAAATGCCTGCCAGTAGCCCATATCTCACGGAGAATAATTAATGAACCATTGCACATATCCATCCAAGGGGGGCTCCCTCCCTGCTTAATGGAGGGGTAAACCCGCTACCCCCCATTAAAAATACCACCCATTATTAAGTTGTATTTGTATTGCATTGTACCGCAGTGACGGTGATGTAAACAGTGCGTAGTGAAGATGGGTTACAGTGGTCAATACATTATGTGTTCTAAAGATGGTTACAGTGGTCGATACAGTGTGTAGTGAAGATGTGACTTACATCCACCTTGAGCAACGCCGGATACTCAAAAGTTGTTTTGAGTACTTGTAATCAAACGACTTATTGTGCTTATAATAATTTTTTTTTGTTTATAGAACGACAACTATGAGACGTTATCTTTTAAAGAAACGATTAGTTCATTTGACTGAGCTACGAGGACGGAATTTTTAAATCCGACAACAAATCAATCAAAGGTGCACTTAAATACCCTATATAAATACATAAATACCGTAGAGAAAACATAAAAACACCCCATTCAAGTACTTAAATGCCATATAGAAAAAACCTTAAATGCTCCATAGAAACCCTTAAATGCCCCAATGAAATATATAAATACTATGGCAACCACAAGAGCCCAGTCCTACAGTCTTAGTCTTGCGGACAAATAAAGACCTGCCTGGAAGCCGCAAGAGCCAGATCAGGGGGCCCCTAACGCCTTGGCCTTATGAACAAATAAAGACCTGCCTGGAAGCCGCAAGGACCGGATCAGGGCCACTAACGCCTTGGCCTTATGAACAAATAAAGACCTGCCTGGAAGCCGCAAGGGCCGGATCAGGGGGCCCCTAACGCCTTGGCCTCGCGGACAAATAAAGACCTGCCTGGAAGCCGCAAGAGCCAGATCAGGGGGCACCCTAACGCCTCGGCCTTATGAACAAATAAAGACCTGCCTGGAAGCCGCAAGGGCCGGATCAGGGGGCCCCTAACGCCTTGGCCTCGCGGACAAATAAAGACCTGCCTGGAAGCCGCAAGGGCCAGATCAGGGGGCACCCTAACGCCTTGGCCTTATGAACAAATAAAGACCTGCCTGGAAGCCACAAGAGCCGGATCAGGGGCCCTAACGCCTTGGTCTCTTGGACAAATAAAGACCTGCCTGGAAGCCACAAGAGCCGGATCAGGGGCCCTAACGCCTTGGTCTCTTGAACAAATAAAGACCTGCCTGGAAGCCACAAGAGCCGGATCAGCGGCCCCTAACGCCTTGGCCTCGTGGACAACTTACAAACTACTCAAAGAGTCGCACTGCGAGAACACGGGCAAATTGTTTCTCTTTGATTTCAGACCGGAGGATGAACACCGCTCCCGGGACTAAAGGATTTAGGTGGAGGGTTGGAAGTACTGGGAATAGTTAAGTGAAGTTTCACTCCCTCTTTTTTTTATCCCTATTTCATCCAATCCTCCCTCTTGATCCACTCCCCCCTCTTCCTCTTTTGTACGGCTCCAATCATCCTCTACTTTCCCTTCTACCCTCTCTTGCTACCTATTTTCTGCTATATTCTATTTTCCTCTTCATCTTTCATCTCTCTCTACCTTAAACCTCAATTCACTCACGAATTTCCATTTTCTTTCTTTTCAATCAACTCCATCTTTATTACCTTTCTTCTTCCCCTCTCTTCTATCTCTCGTGGTCTCTCCCGTTGTGGTCCCTCCCTTAGTGGTCCCTCCCTTAGTGGTCCCTCCCCTAGTGGTCCCTCCCCTAGTGGTCCCTCCCCTAGTGGTCCCTCTCTTAGTGGTCCCTCCACTAGTGGTCCCTACCCTAGTGGTCCCTCCCTTAATGGTCCCTCCCCTAGTGGTCCCTCCCCTAGTGGTCCCTCTCTTAGTGGTCCCTCCACTAGTGGTCCCTACCCTAGTGGTCCCTCCCTTAGTGGTCCCTCCCCTAGTGGTCCCTCCCCTAGTGGTCCCTACCCTAGTGGTCCCTCCCTTAGTGGTCCCTCCCCTAGTGGTCCCTCCCTTAGTGGTCCCTCCCCTAGTGGTCCCTACCCCCACCTGACATGTACCAGGGTTGCCAGAAAGGAATACCCAACGTTCGCTTATTAGATTGAAAACTTTACATTAAATTTCTGCTCTCTGGAGGGCCTGGAATTCTGGATTTGTGATCCATAACGGGAATACGCCTGTCTGGAATGTGAAGTGGAACCTTCCGAGATGATGCTGATTCCAGGCCAAGCAGGAGAGGTTGAAAATAATATTATTAAAAATGACAATGATATGGATTGTGGATAAGGATATGCTATGGATAAGGGTGTTGTGGGACCTGTTGTTGATGCTGTTTATTTTACAACTGTTGACCCTATCGGTTGCTGTTTATGTTCCTTTTATAACAGTTACTGTTACTGTTATAGCTGCTGTTACAGCTACCGTTACTGCTACTGTTGGTGCTACTGGTACTACTCCCACTAGTACAACGGCTTCTACTGCTACCGTAACAACGATTATTAATACTAGTGTAAGTAGCACACCTGCTACTGATTCTACTACATCTACTACTACTACTACTACTACTGGTACAACGGCAGCTACTACTACTACTGTTGTTCCACTCACTAAACTACCACTACCACTAACAAACAGCCATTGTTAGTTTCAATAAAGAATCACCTCTAAGAACATTTCCTTCCCGTTAGTCGCCACATACAGACACCCACACAAACGAGCAATGCATTGATGCACCAAAACAGAAATACAACAGAGACAAAACAAACACATCAATGTATTGCGAAACACAAGGGAACACAAGACTGTTTCCAGCCGCGACAAATACACCTTTACGTGCCAAGCCTTCCACAAAGGGTCCGTTTGACTTCCACCACACCAATACGACGCGATCTTCGCCTGCGTTTAGAGAAAACAAGCTTGTTAAATCCAAAGATGCGATAACTTTCTCGGTGGAGGAAGGTAGGTTGTCTTCCTCCTCTTCAGCCAATCCCAACTTGGGGGAGCGGCGGCCTCCGAAGAGGGTGTAATAGGGCCGAATTCAGAAGTTTCCGGATCTATCATCAGAGAGGACGTCATGGGGGTGTGGAGAGGCGTTTTGGAAGCTGTTTTTCAATTATCGCCGCCCCGGTTCCTGCCTCGTGTCGCCTCACTGGGTAAATGTGATAGAATTACATGAAGATGTTTGTTTGTGTGTGTGTGTGTGTGTGTGTGTGTGTGTGTGTGTGTATTCGTCTAGTTGTGCTTGCGGGGGTTGAGCTTTGACTCTTTGGTCCCGCCTCTCAACCGTCACTCAACTGGTGTACAGATTCTTGAGCCTATTGGGTTCTATTATATCTACACTTGAAGCTGTGTATGGAGTCTGCCTCCAGTGCTGTGGTGCTCACCTAGTTGTGCTTGCGGAGGTTGAGCTTCGGCTCTCTGGTCCCGCCTCTCAGCTGGTGTACAGGTGTACTCCTCGCAGTGTTTGAACGTCGTGACCATTGCTATTAGCTAGTAAGCTTCCAAGGACGTTGTTGAAGGGGTCGATCAAGCTCAGGAAGCTTAGGGAGGAACGCAACTATCAGGAGAACGCGACAAACCATTACGATTCTATACCTGCTTAAGGAAGCTCTAATATAAGCATTCGTCTTGAAGACCCTTCACCTGCTTGCCAGTCTACTCCTGGCTAGTAGTAGACTTAGAGTCGTGAGAGCTGACTTAGACTTAGAGAGCTAACTTAGAGAGCTGACTTAGAGAGCTAACTTAGAGTGCTGACTTAGAGATCTGACTTAGAGCTGTGTGCGAACCCATTCTCACGCAGCTGGGGCGCGTCCTTACTGATCCCCAGAATGCGTAGTTTAGCACGGAGGAAACTGCAGTATCGCGCTGTGTCAAAGACCAAGGGAAAGCTCCTCTTGCATAGATACTGCTTGCTTTAGGCGCCTCTGGGCCCCAGCGAGCCATTCACTGGCAGGAAAAACAAAAATATCAGAAGTTCACCGATAGTTTGTGTTCTCCATGTCTCTTCGAGTCCCAAAATTGGCCTTCAATGAAAATGGAGTAACGGAGAAAAATTGGTCAAATCACTGGAAAATTACCATCGTGAAAACGTTTTAACTAACAACGTTCTAACAACATCCTCCCTTCCCCCCCCTTGACGGTGAAGCAGCAGGCAGCAGTGCCACTTGGCCCGGATTGACTTGACATTGTCCTGTTCTGCGTATCGAAAGCAATCTTGTAACATCTATTTTTTTTTATTTGATTTTACTTATATATATACAAGAAGGTACATTGGGTTTGTGAGAATACATTGGATAGTACAGTATTTACACTCTTGTAAAGCCACTAGTACGCGCAGCGTTTCGGGCAGGTCCTTAATCTAACAGATAATTTTAAGTAGGTAATTTCTATCAGAATTGATAAATGATAAAGATACATTGCAAAAGAAAAATGAGATGAGAGAGCTTAGTAAGTATATTAAAGCACATTGTTATATGATCGTTACAAGATCGTTCTGCAAGATCGTTACTGCTTGTAACGGCTTTTTTGTTATCAGTAACGGCCAGTGTAACATGTTGCGAGCGATCTCTCCTCTCCTCCACCAAGCTGAGGGCCATCAGGTAAATTTTGGTTTAGTTTAATTATCAGGGGGGAAAGTGCCAAGACTATATAGCACTGGGAAGGGGTCAGGATAAGAATCTGGGATGGGACGGTGGGGAAAGGAATGGTGCCCAACCACTTGGATGCTCGGGGATTGAACTATAATGTACTGAAAATCTTAGTGGTTCGCAAAAAATTGACCTGATGTCCCCGTTTTCTATTAGTTTGGCCTTAGGTTAGGTTAGGTTCGGGCAACTTAGTACATCAATTTAGCGACGTTTGTGATCGCTCGAGAGGACGGGGGGGTTAAACGACGGCACGCGAGGTTAGCAAGTGGATGGACCTCCGACAGACAGGCACAGCAGACGGTATATAACGACAGGTACGAGACGGGTCCTTCCTGATACATCAGTCCGTCCTATCCAGCGCCCCCAACGTCACTATACTGATGTACTAAATTGGCCGAACCTAACCAAACCGAAGACACACGAATAGAAAACGGGACATCACGTCAATTTTGGCTTTAGGGGAGTTAAACGTCAAAATGCGGTGTACTATTGAAAAGGACGGGTTGTACACGTACAAGAGGACGGGTTGTACACGTACAAGAGGACGGGTTGTACACGTACAAGAGGACGGGTTGTACACGTACAAGAGGACGGGTTGTACACGTACAAGAGGACGGGTTGTACACGTACAAGAGGACGGGTTGTACACGTACAAGAGGACGGGTTGTACACGTACAAGAGGACGGGTTGTACACGTACAAGAGGACGGGTTGTACACGTACAAGAGGACGGGTTGTACACGTACAAGAGGACGGGTTGTACACGTACAAGAGGACGGGTTGTACACGTACAAGAGGACGGGTTGTACACGTACAAGAGGACGGGTTGTACACGTACAAGAGGACGGGTTGTACACGTACAAGAGGACGGGTTGTACACGTACAAGAGGACGGGTTGTACACGTACAAGAGGACGGGTTGTACACGTACAAGAGGACGGGTTGTACACGTACAAGAGGACGGGTTGTACACGTACAAGAGGACGGGTTGTACACGTACAAGAGGACGGGTTGTACACGTACAAGAGGACGGGTTGTACACGTACAAGAGGACGGGTTGTACACGTACAAGAGGACGGGTTGAACACGTACAAGAGGACGGGTTGTACACGTACAAGAGGACGGGTTGTACACGTACAAGAGGACGGGTTGTGCTCGTACAAAAGGACGGGTTGTACACGTACAAGAGGACGGGTTACAACAGCCCCCCTGCACCAGGGGCCCCAGCTACAACAGCCCCCCTGCACCAGGGGGCCCCAGGTACAACAGCCCCCCTGCACCAGGGGACCCCAGCTACAACAGCCCCCCCTGCACCAGGGACCCCAGCTACAACAGCCCCCCTGCACCAGGGGACCCCAGCTACAACAGCCCCCCTGCACCAGGGGACCCCAGCTACAACAGCCCCCCTGCACCAGGGACCCCAGCTACAACAGCCCCCCTGCACCAGGGGACCCAGCTACAACAGCCCCCCTGCACCAGGGGGCCCCAGCTACAACAGCCCCCCTACACCAGGGGACCCCAGCTACAACAGCCCCCCTACACCAGGGGACCCCAGCTACAACAGCCCCCCTGCACCAGGGGACCCCAGCTACAACAGCCCCCCTGCACCAGGGACCCCAGCTACAACAGCCCCCCTGCACCAGGGGGCCCCAGCTACAACAGCCCCCCTGCACCAGGGGGCCCCAGCTACAACAGCCCCCCTGCACCAGGGGGCCCCAGCTACAACAGCCCCCCTGCACCAGGGGGCCCCAGCTACAACAGTCCCCCTGCACCAGGGGACCCAGCTACAACAGCCCCCCTGCACCAGGGGCCCCAGCTACAACAGCCCCCCTGCACCAGGGGACCCAGCTACAACAGCCCCCCTGCACCAGGGGGCCCCAGCTACAACAGCCCCCCTGCACCAGGGGGCCCCAGCTACAACAGCCCCCCTGCACCAGGGGGCCCCAGCTACAACAGCCCCCCCTGCACCAGGGGGCCCCAGCTACAACAGCCCCCCTGCACCAGGGGGCCCCAGCTACAACAGCCCCCCTGCACCAGGGGGCCCCAGCTACAACAGCTCCCCTGCACCAGGGGCCCCAGCTACAACAGCCCCCCTGCACCAGGGGGCCCCAGCTACAACAGCCCCCCTGCACCAGGGGGCCCCAGCTACAACAGCCCCCCTGCACCAGGGGGCCCCAGCTACAACAGCCCCCCTGCACCAGGGGCCCCAGCTACAACAGCCCCCCTGCACCAGGGGCCCCAGCTACAACAGCCCCCCTGCACCAGGGGACCCAGCTACAACAGCCCCCCTGCACCAGGGGCCCCAGCTACAACAGCCCCCCTGCACCAGGGGCCCCAGCTACAACAGCCCCCCTGCACCAGGGGCCCCAGCTACAACAGCCCCCCTGCACCAGGGGACCCAGCTACAACAGCCCCCCTGCACCAGGGGCCCCAGCTACAACAGCCCCCCTGCACCAGGGGGCCCCAGCTACAACAGCCCCCCTGCACCAGGGGGCCCCAGCTACAACAGTCCCCCTGCACCAGGGGACCCAGCTACAACAGCCCCCCTGCACCAGGGGCCCCAGCTACAACAGCCCCCCTGCACCAGGGGACCCAGCTACAACAGCCCCCCTGCACCAGGGGGCCCCAGCTACAACAGCCCCCCTGCACCAGGGGGGCCCAAGCTACAACAGCCCCCCTGCACCAGGGGGCCCCAGCTACAACAGCCCCCCTGCACCAGGGGGCCCCAGCTACAACAGCCCCCCTGCACCAGGGGGCCCCAGCTACAACAGCCCCCCTGCACCAGGGGGCCCCAGCTACAACAGCTCCCCTGCACCAGGGGCCCCAGCTACAACAGCCCCCCTGCACCAGGGGGCCCCAGCTACAACAGCCCCCCTGCACCAGGGGGCCCCAGCTACAACAGCCCCCCTGCACCAGGGGGCCCCAGCTACAACAGCCCCCCTGCACCAGGGGCCCCAGCTACAACAGCCCCCCTGCACCAGGGGCCCCAGCTACAACAGCCCCCCTGCACCAGGGGACCCAGCTACAACAGCCCCCCTGCACCAGGGGCCCCAGCTACAACAGCCCCCCTGCACCAGGGGCCCCAGCTACAACAGCCCCCCTGCACCAGGGGCCCCAGCTACAACAGCCCCCCTGCACCAGGGGACCCAGCTACAACAGCCCCCCTGCACCAGGGGCCCCAGCTACAACAGCCCCCCTGCACCAGGGGCCCCAGCTACAACAGCCCCCCTGCACCAGGGGACCCAGCTACAACAGCCCCCCTGCACCAGGGGACCCAGCTACAACAGCCCCCCTGCACCAGGGGCCCCAGCTACAACAGCCCCCCTGCACCAGGGGCCCCAGCTACAACAGCCCCCCTGCACCAGGGGACCCAGCTACAACAGCCCCCCTGCACCAGGGGCCCCAGCTACAACAGCCCCCCTGCACCAGGGGGCCCCAGCTACAACAGCCCCCCTGCACCAGGGGGACCCAGCTACAACAGCCCCCCTGCACCAGGGGACCCAGCTACAACAGCCCCCCTGCACCAGGGGCCCCAGCTACAACAGCCCCCCTGCACCAGGGGACCCAGCTACAACAGCCCCCCTGCACCAGGGGCCCCAGCTACAACAGCCCCCCTGCACCAGGGGCCCCAGCTACAACAGCCCCCCTGCACCAGGGGGCCCCAGCTACAATAGCCCCCCTGCACCAGGGGGACCCAGCTACAACAGCCCCCCTGCACCAGGGGACCCAGCTACAACAGCCCCCCTGCACCAGGGGCCCCAGCTACAACAGCCCCCCTGCACCAGGGGCCCCAGCTACAACAGCCCCCCTGCACCAGGGGACCCCAGCTACAACAGCCCCACTGCACCAGGGGGCCCCAGGTACAACAGCCCCCCTGCACCAGGGGCCCCAGCTACAACAGCCCCCCTGCACCAGGGGCCCCAGCTATAATAGCATTATTGTGTTTTTTCGCCATGAATTACGTCGGTAACAATCGGCTTCTCATCTGTTTTCTGTTTAAAAAGTTGAAAATTTCCAAACGTCACAAGGAAGGATTTTTACTTCACTCTCTCTCTCTCTCTCTCTCTCTCTCTCTCTCTCTCTCTCTCTCTCTCTCTCTCTCTCTCTCTCTCTCTCTCTCCCCCTCTCTCTCTCTCTCTCTTCTTTCCCTCTCTCTCTATCTTCCTTTCCCTCTCTCTACCATACTATTGCCTTCCTTCCCTCGTGAAGTAGAAGGTTGAGGAGGAGAAGGAGGAGGAAGTAAGAAGCTATAGCAGGAAGAATCAAGAGAGAAAAGGACCAAGAAAGATCACACAGAATCAACATTTTCAACATCACTCCTGAAATTCTTGAAAGATCTCACATCACGGGGTCGTCTTCGTCCATAATTACCCATCTAAATTATGCAGTTAATACCAGTAATCTTTAATTCCAGCGTTTGGTGGAAGCGTAATGAGCAAAAAATACCCAGGGTCGGACCACCACACAACGCCGGCATTATCCTCCCACATGCGCCAATCAATGTGTTTGGAAACACACTGGCAGTATAATTAGAGAGATAATGGGTTGTTATAATGCCTCTTGTTTATGTCCTTAATGATCTGGGGAATGAATGAATGATCTTCAATCTAGCTGGAGCCGTGTGTTGACTCGTGGGGGGATCCGCCCCCATTATCTCAGTCTTTTAGGAAGGCGGTGGCCAGGTCAATTCTTTAATTACATTGACAAATGTTAAATACCTGCAGTCCAAATGAGGGAGGGGGGATGGGGAAGGGAAGGGAGGGGGGGTGTTAGTGCAGGGGTGTGGGTGTGGGGGGGTTGTGGGGGTGGAGGTGGAATGATGAGTCTGGAGAACAAGCGAGTGCAGTGATTGATTAGTTAGCGCACGGAGTTAGACGCGAGGTCTTTAGGGAAATCTAACCCACGACCAAAGAGTTGGGCGTATTATCCAGCACGTGGTCAAGGGTACACGTACCCCGTTGTGGTCAAAGCTCCAGGCTTCACCACGTAACTACCCTGTACTCCGTTGTTCGACAAAACTTACGCGTATCAATGTTACAATGAATCACAGTCCAGATCTCTTCTAAATATAATCTTACTGAACTTGCATTCACTGTTTTGCTGAATGTTGTGTTGAGTTTTAGCTGAGTTCATTCATTATGCACCCCATACCCGCCCTGTGAGTGGCAGAGGAACAGCTTTTAACACAGGCACCTAATGGGCTTAGAAACTGAAGGCCAAAGTTCAATGCTGATTTGTTTAAAGCTTATTTATGTCCCCTTTGTAATACGCTTTCATCCATTTGTGTGCGTCGGTCATGTCACCCTTTACCTTTAGCAGAAAATGTAAATGAAAGTTATTTTTTCTTCACAAGAGAGGATTCTAAATCCTAGGATTAAATGTCAAAAACATAGGATTTAATGTAAAAAACATGGGATTTAATCTCAAAACATGGAATTTAATGTAAAAAACATGAGATTTAATGTAAAAAACATGGAATTTAATGTAAAAAACATGGAATTTAATGTAAAAAACATGGAATTTAATGTCAAAAACAGAAGATTTAATGTAAAAAACAGGAGATTTAATGTAAAAAACATGGAATTTAATGTCAAAAACATAGGATTTAATGTAAAAAAACAGGGGATTTAATGTAAAAAACATGAGATTTAATATAAAAAACATGATAAAGAGAAGTTTCGTGCACTCCTTGCTATCAAAACGTGCTGAGACGCCTCAAGGCTGCACGAGCGTCCGCATTCAACACAGAGCCACAGAGCCACAGAGTCACAGAGCGTAGAGCAGCAGCTCAGACACGCGGCTTGGGTTACGGTGGTCTCTGGCGTTTATAAGCTGCTTTCTTTACCTTTTTTATTTTAAGTCTGTGTCACATTCGTAAACCAACCCCTTCTGGTTCGCCCTTAAAGCACGCTCAGCCCCCCTACTTTTCCACTCTGTTGCCCCCGAGTGCTTGGGAGTATATCTAGTTTACCTATATCTTGAGTATACCTTGAGTTGGTTTCGGGGCTTAACGTCCCCGCGGCCCGGTCATCGTCCATGAGGCCTCGTGCCCTATGGGAGTGCCCAATGTGTTGGTTCGAATCCTTATCCTGACTTTTATTGATTTTCTAATCAAAAACAATCATATTACTCTGATTGTGCATTATTATTATTATTATTATTTTTATTATTATTATTATTATTATTATTATTATTGCAGTCTTTATTATTTTAAACGCATATTTTATCAATATAAATCAATTTTTTTTACATAATTTAATAATTAGGATAATACATATTGTAGTAATGAGGTTTAATGCATCTGGTGTTGATTCTATAATTCATATCAAACTTGCGAGCAGCGGCGTCTAACAGCCTGGTTGAACAGACCGCATCAACTAGGGCCAGGTTCACGATGCAGTTACGCAAGCACTTACGAACCAGTCCATCTTTTCTTAATCTTTGGCGGCTTAGTTTACAATTACTCAACAGTTAATGAGCTCTATGTAAAAGACACATCAAACACTTTATGTAGGGCATACGTAAATCTGTGTATCTGTGTATTTACGAATGTAGGTTAGCTTAGCATTGTAAAAGCACCGAATCACCTTCTGTGGTTGAGTGTTCAATAAACCCTTGAACTATATGTTTAACACTTCTCTAACCCTGTCCATGGAGGACAGAAGAAAATGTATATATGCTGGTTAGCATGGTAAATGTGTGGCCACGTCTGTGGTAGAAAAAAAATGAGCTCCGAAGCACCAGGAGGCTGTTTATAACAATAACAGCAGTTGATTGGCAAGTTTTCATGCTTGTAAACTGTTTAATAAATGTAACCAAAGCCGCCAAAGATTGAGAAAAGATGTACAGGTTCGTAAGTGTTTGCGTAAATGCTTCGTGAATCTAGCCCTGGTCAGAGAAGCGGGCCGAAAGGGATATTGATCCTCGTAACCCCACTACCCCCTTTCCCCCCCCCCCCCATTCCCCAAGATAACTTATCAAGCAGTGTTACCAAAGATTCTTATGAACGTGGGGGGGATATTCCCCCCAAAAATCTATATAAGCCTAATATTTTTAATTAAAAAGTTTTGCAGGCTGGTACCAGTAGTATATAAAGTATCTATAATCTGCTCTGGACAATGGCATCATAAATTCCATTATAGGTTGCGTTAATTTCTGATTTAATTAAAAATTATGTAGAGCTAATTATGTGCAGAGAAGTGCCGGATCAGTGTATGGTAACAGTGGTCATGGTGATATATTTTGGGGGAAAATGTACTAAAAATCCAAGGAAGAAAAAAAACAAAAAAATTATATTAAATAAAGTGGAAAAGTACACAATATATATATATATATATATATATATATATATATATATATATATATATATATATATATATATAGAGAGGAGGCACCAGGTAAAAGATTGCCCAACCGTCTATGTCTCGCCCGGGAATCGTACCCGGTGTCCATGGTTGTGAGACAATAACGTAGACTACTGCCCCACGGTACCCACATGCCTCCTATCATCATAACTACTAAACTGATAGTATATACCAACAATATAAAGTTGATACCCAACCCACACACCTGACCTGACCTAACCTAACCCACACACCTGATCTGACCTAACCTAACCCACACACCTGACCTGACCTAACCTAACCCACACACCTGACCTGACCTGACCTAACCCACACACCTGACCTGACCTAACCTAACCCACACACCTGACCTGACCTAACCTAACCCACACACCTGACCTGACCTAACCTAACCCACACACCTGACCTGACCTAACCTAACCCACACACCTGACCTGACCTAACCTAACCCACACACCTGACCTGACCTAACCTAACCCACACACCTGACCTGACCTAACCTAACCCACACACCTGACCTGACCTAACCCACACACACCTGTGTGTGTGTGTGTGTGTGACTGTCGGAAAGCCTTTGGCACAGTACCGCATAAGAGGCTGGTACATAAGCTGGAGAGACAGGCAGGAGTAACTGGTAAGGTGCTCCAGTGGATAAGGGAGTACCTAAGCAATAGGAGGCAGAAAGTTACAGTGAGGGGTGAGACCTCAGATTGGCATGAAGTTACCAGCGGAGTCCCACAGGGCTCTGTACTCGGACCTATCCTGTTTCTGATATATGTAAACGATCTCCCAGAGGGTATAGACTCATTCCTCTCAATGTTTGCTGAGGGCGCCAACATTATGAGAAGGATTAAGACAGAGGAGGACAGCTTGAGGCTTAAAGAAGACCTGGACAAGCTGCACGAATGGTCGAACAAATGGTTGTTGGAGTATAAACTGGAAAAGGTTCAAAGGTTTACCACCAGACTAGTACCCGAGCTGAGAGGTATGAGCTACGAGGAGAGACTACGGGAATTAAACCTCACGTTACTGGGAGACAGAAGAGTTAGGAGGGACATGATCACCACATACAAGATTCTCAGAGGAATTGATAGGGTAGATAAAGACAGACTATTTAACACAAGGGGCACTCGCACTAGGGGACACAGGTGGAAATTGAGTGCCCAAATGAGCCATAGACTCATTAGAAATAATTTTTTCAGTGTCAGAGTAGTAGGCAAATGGAATGCATTAGGCAGTGATGTGGTGAAGGCTGACTTCATACACAGTTTCAAATGTAGATATGATAGAGCCCAGTAGGCCCAGGAACCTGCACATCAATTGATTGACAGTCGAGAGGCGGGACCAAAGAGCCAGAGCTCAACCCCCGCAAGCACAACTAGATAACTAGGTAAGTACACCTGACCTAACCTAACCCACACACCTGAAATGAAGGAAGTGTCGCCATTTCTTCATTGTCAGATGTATGTGTGTGTGTGTGTGTGTGTGTGTGTGTGTGTGTGTGTGTGTGTGTGTGTGTGTGTGTGTGTGTGTGTCCGTGCGTGTGTATTCACCTAGATGTGCTTGCGGGGGTTAAGCTCTGATCTTTCGACCCGCCTCTCAACTGTCAATCAACTGTTACTAACTACTAACTAATTTTTTTCACACACACACACACACCCAGGAAGCAGCCCGTAACAGCTGGGCTAACTCCCAGGTACCTATTTACTGCTAGGTAACAGGAGCATCAGGGTGAAAGAAACTCTGCCCATTTTTTGTTTCTCGCCGTCACCGGGAATCGAACCCGGGCCACAGGATTACGTGTCAAGCGTGTTATCCACACAGCCACCGGCGCCCCCTGTGTGTGTGTGTGTACTCACCTAATTGTGCTTGCGGGGATTGAGCTCTGGCTCTTTGGTCCCGCCTCTCAACCGTCAATCAACAAGATTTTGATATATGTTGACCAGACCACACACTAGAAGGTGAAGGGACGACGACGTTTCGGTCCGTCCTGGACCATTCTCAAGTCGATTGTGGTCCAGGACGGACCGAAACGTCGTCGTCCCTTCACCTTCTAGTGTGTGGTCTGGTCAACTTACTTTAACCACGTTATTGTGACTCATCGCCTGCATTTTGATATAAGTGTGTGTGTGTGTGTGTGTGTGTGTGTGTGTGTGTGTGTGTGTGTGTGTGTGTGTACTCACCTAGTTGTGTTTGCAGGGGTTGAACTCTGGCTCTTTGGTCCCGCCTCTCAACCGTCAATCAACAGGTGTACAGGTTCCTGAGCCTATTGGGCTCTATCATATCTACACTTGAAACTGTGTATGGAGTCAGCCTCCACCACATCACTTTCTAATGCATTCCATTTGTCAACCACTCTGTGTGTGTGTGTGTGTGTGTGTGTGTGTGTGTGTGTGTGTGTGTGTACTCACCTAGTTGTGTATGTGTGTGTGTGTGTGTGTGTGTGTGTGTGTGTGTGTGTGTGTGTGTGTGTGTGTGTGTGTGTGTGTGGGTGTGTGTGTGTGTGTGGTGGGTATTGTTCATGCCCGTGGGTGCTGAAGCTTGGCGTGGCGTCATGCCCTCTCTCCTAATTACCTTGTTCATGCCCCTGGCTGCCAACGAGACAACTGCCGTGACCAGTCAGGTGATTTAAGATATCGTAAAATATTTTAATAGGCTCCATTAGTGGACAAAAGTGGTATCAACGAGGCTGTTAAGGGGCGGGTAATGGTCACGCGGTGGGTTGTGTCTGCCTGCTTTTGTTTCTTTTTGTTGACTTTTGTTGGTTTTTGTTGTTTTTTGTTGACTTTTGTTGGCTTTTGTTGTTTTTTTGTTGGCTTTTGTTGACTTTTGTTGGTTTTTGTTGGCTTTTGTTGGCTTTTGTTGGCTTTTGTTGACTTTTGTTGTTTTTTGTTGGCTTTTGTTGACTTTTGTTGGCTTTTGTTGACTTTTGTTGTTTTTTGTTGTTTTTTTGTTGGCTTTTGTTGACTTTTGTTGGTTTTTGTTGGATTTTGTTGACTTTTGTTGGCTTTTGTTGTTTTTTTGTTGGCTTTTGTTGACTTTTGTTGGTTTTTGTTGGCTTTTGTTGGCTTTTGTTGTTTTTTGTTGGCTTTTCTTGGCTTTTGTTGGCTTTTGTTGACTTTTGTTGGCTTTTGTTGACTTTTGTTGGTTTTTGTTGTTTTTTTGTTGGCTTTTGTTGACTTTTGTTGGTTTTTGTTGGCTTTTCTTGGCTTTTGTTGGCTTTTGCTCTTTCTTCAAAACACCGTCATCCTCTTTTTCGTTTCTTAACTCTAATTCTTTCCTTTATTCTTTCTTTTTTCTCTGCCTTTTCCTATCTATCTCTTATCTCCTTTTCCTCATCTTCCACCTTCTGTATGTTTCTGTTAATCTCTGTCTAACATGTAGTGTTTGACGCCTCCGACGTGGCAAGAGGCTGTCCTTATTCAGCCTTAGAGGAGAGCAGAAACAGAGGGGATATGATCACAAAATACAAAATACTGAGCAAAATCAAAGTGAATAATAGCCTTCTCATTGAGAGAAAGTAGGACAAGTGGACATATAGGTGGAGGCTGAAAAAAAGGTCAATGAATAACGAAAAGATAAAGTTAGTCACAAACTGTTATACACAGAAAGAAGTCTTGGAAGCCACCTCCGTCCAGAAATGTAGAGTCAGATTCGACAAAGGCATTTTAAGCGCCAGGTGCAACAGAACTAGGGAGAACAAGGCACCAGGAGCTAGACCTTACTCTCCCGTGGGCACAAATAGGTAAGTATACGACGTAGCATCCCACACACGAGAGATCTTGAGGGATAAGCTCTCTCTCCCTCTCTCTCTCTCTCTCTCTCTCTCTCTCTCTCTCTCTCTCTCTCTCTCTCTCTCTCTCTCTCTCTCCCTCTCCCTCTCACACTCTTTCTCTCCTACTAAACCCATTTTCACAATCTAGAATATCTGATATCCGACAAAGTCTAACAACATTCAACAAACTATCTTAAGATAACGGATCCGGGTCGTGTAATGACGGAAAAAGCCAGTTCCAGTTGGCGTCATTCCGGCGACAATCCAAACAACCCAATTATCCCGTATTCCATAAGATCTCTGACTGGTGGATTTAATTAACGGCACCACTGCTGCTGCTACTCTCAACCTGCGTCCCAGCCTCCTTTGGTGAGCTAAATTAGTGCAAGCCACAGGTTTGTAAATCATATTGTTGCAAGCTATTGCACAGCGAATCGTATTATTGAAAACCCACAGCATTATCAGCCATATTTTTGCAACCTACTGTACAGTGAGTACGTATTATTGCAAGATATAATAATGTGAGCCATATTATTGCTGATTACAGCAATAATATGGCTAATAATAGTATAATATACCACAGAGTGATTACAGCCGTCACAGAGTGATAACAGCAGCCACAGAGTGATAACAGCAGCCACAGAGTGATAACAGCAGCCACAGAGTGATAACAGCAGCCACAGAGTGATAACAGCAGCCACAGAATGATCACAGGGTACACGCTATCCACCAGAGACTCATACAATATATATAGCTATATTAATCCCCCCCTACTATTCACTACCAGTGACTGTGATCCATTAATCCCCTACAGTACACAGCTTACTGTAATCCCTCCCCCTTATTGCCCAGGCGCCAGCATCTCAACAACTCATTAAGTAATGACGGCTCGACAGAGGGGGGAAATGGGGTAAGGGGTGAGGGGAGAAGTGGTAATATGTGAGGGATTTGCATGTGCAACGCTGTTTGTTCCCCTCCCTTTTGTTTTTTTCCCCTTTGTCTCTTCTGCCCTTTCCTTGCCTGTCTCCCTTACCCATTTGCTTGCCTATTTCCCCTTACCCCTATTTCATGCCTCTCTTCCGTGTCTATTCCTTGTCTCCTCTATCCATGTATTACCTGTCTATCTTGTCTATCCCTCACCTGTTTTCTCTCTTCATCCTTTACTGGTCTTCTCTGTCCATTTTTCCCCCCTGTCCATCTGTTATCTGTCCCCCTCTGTCCATCTCTTACCTGTCTCTCCTCTCTGTACACGTCTCTTGTAATGCACCCTTGTAACGCACTCTAATCACCTTCAGTAGTTGAGTGCATAGTAACAAGCTACACTGTATACCGTCCACCAGATCTCTAGCCCCGTCCATATGGTAGACAAAAAAAATGTATACACAGTAGACTGGTTATCGATGCACAAATAAACGGCCGCGTCTATGGTAGAAAACAAAATGCTGTCTCTTTCTACCCTAAACTGTAAAAGGCTGTATCTTTCTCCCCAACACTGTAAAATGCCGCCTCTTTCTCCCCTACACTGTAAAATGCCGTCTCTTTCTCCCCTACACTGTAAAATGCCGTCTCTTTCTCCCCTACACTGTAAAATGTCCTCTCTTTCTCCCCTATACCGTAAAATGTCGTCTCTTTCTCCCCTACACTGTAAAATGCCGTCTCTTTCTCCTCTACACTGTAAAATGCTGTATTTTCTCTCCTACACTGTAAAATGCCGTCTCTATCTCCCCTACACTGTAAAATACCGTCTCTTTCTCTCCTACACTGCTGTAAAATGCTGTATTTTCTCTCCAACACTGTAAAATGCCGTCTCTATCTCCCCTACACTGTAAAATGCCGTCTCTTTCTCTCCTACACTGTGTTTCCCTCTATGGTCTATGTTTACCAGTATTTCTGTCCTATTCGCTGACGTCTCTCCTACTCAATTCTTGTTTTATTTTCTTTCCCATTCCCTGTCCCTACCTCTCTTCCCAATCCTTCACGTGTCTTTCCCACCTTCTTTCCCTTTACGGGGCTCTTCCGTTACGTGTATTCCCTCCCCCCCCCCCCCTTCCCTGTGTCGCCTCCCTGTGTCCCCACCGAGGGGAGTGAAGGAAGGGGAAATAGAGAGAAAAGAAAGGGAAAGAGAGAGGGTAAAAGAGAATAAGGGTAGTGAAGTAAAGGGCAAAGAGAAGAGTAAGGGAGGTGGAGAAAAGGAGAAAGAAGGGAGCAAAGGGAGTAAAGAAGGGGAGTAAAGGGAATATTGGAAAAGGGAAAGGGAGCAAAGGGAAAGGGGAGAATAGTAAAGGGGTGAAAAATCTTCACTATAGAAAGGGGGAGGTAATATATAGCTCTCAAAACTATTCACCGATAAACAATTATTTACGCAATTTCCTTTTCCAGATTTTTCTTCCTTGCTAAAATTTATCAATATACCCGGACAGTGTATGGGAGGAGAGAGAGGCAGGGGCGAAGGTGTGTATGGGGGAAAGGGAAGGGAAGGGAAGGTAGAGGTAAATGGGAACAAAAAACGAGAAGTGGGGAAGATGAGAATAACGGAGGAATAGAGATGTAAAGGGAGGAAGGAGAGGGTATGGGGGAGGTGGAAGATGGGAGGGATAAGAGGTGTAACAGGAGTAATGGGAAGGAGGAGAGAGACACAGTGGCTTATGTGAAAGTGTGTGAGAGAGAGAGAGAGAGAGAGAGAGAGAGAGAGAGAGAGAGAGAGAGAGAGAGAGAGAGAGAGAGAGAGAGAGAGAGAGAGAGAGAGAGAGAGAGAGAGAGAGACAGACAGACAGACAGAAACAGAGAGACAGAAAAATATCCAAGCACTGTGCCTAAATTGTCTGGCGTTGTTATCCAGCCGGATAAAGCCAACCGTCTACTTAAATCACGGGTCAAAGGTCAGACAGCGGGGCCGGATAAGGTCACTTCAAGACAATCACACTGTTAGTCGTTCTTGTTGGTTTCGGCTCTCACCGGCCCCTACCAATTGTGCCTACCTGTTGAAGGTTCCGGGGATCATTGTTTCCGCGGCCCGGTCTCCGCCTGGTTCAAGAAACTTGAGCCTCCCTGTGGAAAACGGCAGAGTAGTTCCAGTACACCCACACGAGGAGTAGTTCTGTAGTCGGTAACTACAGACCAGTGTCATTGCTGTCAATTACTGGAAACATTTTTGAGACATTAATCTCTCCGCAAATTAATTTTTTTGGGGCCATCATCGATTACTATGTGATCGTTAACATGGGTTTAGGAAAGGTCGTTCTGCTGTTGACTTCTTGCTAAACCTCTCCACTAAGAGGCAACACACTGGGTGATTCAAAAATGAGTTGCACTGTTGCATTGTTGCACTGTTGCACTGTTGCATTGTTGCACTGTTGCATTGTTGCACTGTTGCACTGGACATTGCAAGAGCCGTTGATCGGGGGTTTGGTATTCTGGACTACTAGCAAAACCTTCAAGCACTTGGTGTTTTTCGTGATCAGTTACACCGCTAATATGGAACTACACAGTCGACTTGAGAATGGTCCAGGACGGACCGAAACGTCTTGGTCCCTTCATCTTCTAGTGTGTGGTCTGGTCAACATACTTTAGCCACGTTATTGTGACTCATCACCTGCACATGGAACTACTTTTAAAGGGTGGACTCAAGAGTAGTCCCTCAGTGGAGCAGAATCTGAAAAAGCCACTCAAATGGTGCCAGTGTACCGCAGGGTAGTGTGCTGGACCCTTTGTGGTGGAATGACTACTTCAACAATCTACATCTCATCCCTGAAGCTCAGGTCTATGCTGGTGTCTCCACTCAAACCTTTTACATATGGGGAAACAGAAATACCAACTGCTACGAGGCTCATTAATCACCAACTTGCAGCAATATCTACCTGAGGAAGACGATATCAAGTCATATTTGCGGCAGAAAACCCCCCCACAGGAGATGGTGATAGCATGGCAGTATGATGCTGCAACTGGGACAGGTATTCAAAAGAATGTTCAGTAATACAGTTCAGATCTTGGAATAAAGTTTGACTCTTCAGTGGTTATGAAACGTCACGTGCTTGACCTAACAAGTAAGGCAACCACGTAACTTATATATCCTTGTCGCGAATCTCATACTTTCTTGACAGCAGTGGTTGCAAAACCTTACAGGAAGCTCATGTTCGCTCCCATCTTGAGTGTGCACCACTCTCTTGAATGTCCCGGTTCTCACTTTATCATAATTGTGAACAAGTAGAAGAGCCGAATGAGGAGAACCATCTCTACTCTTAACCCCATCCTGGTTGGAATTGGTTACCACACTTGAGCCTTCAACAACTTAGAGAGATGTCGTTGGACTTACTGTTGTGTACAAGGCAAATATTCTGAAAGATATCCCCCCAAATGCCCCCTTTGTTGAGACCCAGAAGTTGACAGTCACAACACAAGACGCTCAGCAAGCAACAGGCTCATTCTGACTGTGCCTTTCTCAATCCAAAACTTCACTCCATTATCGAGCATTCATTCCTAGACTGACTCGCATTTGCAACACGATTGAAACATGTAGATAGATACACATGAAATCAACAAATAAACCAATCACTGTCTTTAGCATGCATGTGGCTCCTGACTCGTCCTCTTCCCTCCTTGATTCACACTTAGCGTTAAACTTTAGTATATTCGTAATGGATACAACTAATAAGCTCATCAAATAAATGAGTTTCTAGGGGACAGTTTTCAGATGAGCTGATAAGATAGCAGCTCTTATCCTGCAGTTTCATTAGGAACATCAGCACAATTCTTAATGAGAGAGAGAGAGAGAGAGAGAGAGAGAGAGAGAGAGAGAGAGAGAGAGAGAGAGAGAGAGAGAGAGAGAGAGAGAGAGAGTGGGGCCGAGTTACGTATTAGCTCTGCATAATTGCAGCAGTTACCGCCCTCCAGCGGTAAGGGGGGGAGATAGGGAGGGGTGAGGCGTAGAGAAGGGGGGGAGAGGTTGGGATGGAAGAGGAAGGGAGGAAAGAGACAATGAGAGAAGAACGAAAAGGGGGGAATATATGAATACAAAAAATTACAAACGCAACACGAAGGTAAATATGTAACAATTAAATACATAAATGAGTGCCGTGCCTAATAGCCAAAGCCGATTAGGCCTAATAGCCAGAATCATACTATTAGGCCTAATAGCCAGAGCCATACTATTAGGCCTAATAGCCAAAGCTGTACTAGCAGGCCAAATAGCGAGAGCTGCGCTGCTAAGTCTCACAGTCAAGGGATTTTCGCCTGATAGCCAGAGCATGTTTAGTGCTTTTTTTCCTTCACCCGAACTCTGTCTCTGCGTATTTTTCTGTCTGTCTGTTTCGCTCTCTCTCTTTCCGTCTGCCTATATCTGTCTCTTTTTGTCTGTCTTACGGTATCTCTCTGTTTCCTATCAGCCTGTCTGTCGCTTGGTGAGGGCCTGGAAATGTTCAGGAATTGTTGGAGGGAAAGGTATAGTAAAAACTCACTCTTTGGAGGTAAGGAAACGTGGAGGGGGAGGGGTGATGGGGGAGAGAGAGAGGGGGGGGGTGATGGGGGAGAGAGAGAGGGGGGGGGGGGTGATGGGGGAGAGAGGGGGGAAGATGAGGGGGGACGGTGGCCTAGCAGTGAGGGGATGGGAGCACTAGGGGTCGGCTGGTCAGTGAGGGTGTTGGTATTTCTGGCTTTAAAGGATAAGTATTAAGATCGGATTTTTTCTTAATTTTGGCGTGATCAGTGCTTAATGTTTTATGGTATAGGAAGATTTGAAAAATATACATACAAATATATAAGACAATAAATAAAAATGACATTTCGAGCCAGAATGTTAAAGTGAGATTCGTCATGGGAAAGGAGGGAGCTCTCTTTCCTCTCTCCCTTCCCTCTGTCTTTTACCCCTCCTCGTTTCCTCTCTTTTCCTCTCTCCCTTCTCTCTCTTTTCCTCTGTTCTCTCTCTCTCCTAATCTCCCCTCCCTTCTCTCTCACCTCTCCCTCTTTCTTCCTCTATCTCTCCTTCTCCTCTCATCTTCCCACTGCTTCCCAATCTCTCATCTTCCCTCCCTACACCTTCTCTCCTCTCCACCTTTCTCCCCTCTCTCCCAACATGCTCTTTCCCCCCCAACTTTTTTTCCCTTTCTTGTTCGATTGTTGTCATCTTGTCGTAGAACTTTAATAACACTGGGCCTCACAGGACCTCGGATTCATTTCCAATGGTTCAGATATAATAAGAGAAAGGGGGTGACACTGAGTAAAATGAGACTCACATCCCTAGAAAGGTCAAGCAGGATTTTTCTTGGCTGAATCTATGTTGATGCTTATCTTGAGGTTATCTTGAGATGATTTCGGGCCTTAGTGTCCCCGCGGCCCGGTTCTCGACCAGGCCTCCACCCAAGGAAGCAGCCTGTAGTAGCTGTCTAGCTCCCAGGTACCTATTTACTGCGAGGTAACAGGGGCATCTGGGTGAAAGAAACATTTTGCCCATTTGTCTCCGCCTCCACCGGGGATCGAAGCCGGAACCTCAGGACTACGAATCCAAAGCGCTGTCCACCCAGCTGTCAGACGCTTTGAAACAAAATTTATATGTTCTAAATGTGCTATGAGATTCCTTTTAATCAATTAAATATCTTACAGGAAATGCTTGTTAGCGATACTGGCCTGTAATTTAGTGGCTCCTGTCTGATTCCTCTCTTGTATGTAGGTACCACATTTGCCATTTTCTAAAAGTCAGGAAGTTTCCTCCTATTTCTAATGAGGAGTTAGACTATGGAAAGAGGGGATCACACAGTGCTGCAGCTGCCTTTTTTTAAGGATCTATGGTCAGGATCCGAGGCTTTCATCACATTCACTCCTCTGCCTCTCTCTTTACTTCCTCTGGAGTTACTATTTTTGTCGTAAATCTGCGGCCAGGTCTGGTTCTATCTTAAAAACTTCATAGAAGTTATTATTTAGTTCTTGGCACTTCCTTATTCTTTGTGTGGCTTCCTCCTCTTTTGTTTAGCCTGATCACTTGTTCATTTACTGATATGTTGATTATGTGGTTATATAGTAGTTTAGGCCGATCCTTGGCTTTGGATGCTATGTCGTGCGTTCTAAAACTGCTTCTCTGCTACGCTCCAAATTCCTGTGTATTTGGTTCCTCTCTTTTTGTATTTATGTTGTCTCTCTCTTCTGCTCTGTGTACCCTGTATTTCTTCCATGCTCTTTTACTTCTCAATTTTCCCTCTTTACCTGTTACCTTACCTTACCTTGAGGTTACCTTGAGGTGATTCCGGGGCTTAGCGACCTATGTTAAACCATAGGCATTTTTTTTCTCATTGCTCTTTATCCCTTACGAGCAGTATAAATCTTCTTAGTACTGCTTTACATTGGCTAGATATGAAGTCCATCACGCCTTGGGATGTTTTTTCCTTAGTTTCTTTTTCCCACGGAATTCTAAGAAATATTTGTCATTCTGGTACTCGCCTTCGTGGAAAGCTTTTCTTCCACTCCTCTCTTCTCGTCCTCTTGTCACAGACTTCATAACAAGTCAATTTTTTAATATAAATTCACCAAAAGGTTAGTTTATATTAGTCCTTTAAATTGTATTCTCATCGGCATACTATTGTAATGTCATGGGTGGCAATATTTCTCACTGTTCAAACGGTAAACTGCACTTTATTTTTCCCATATATATATATATATATATATATATATATATATATATATATATATATATATATATGTATATATATATATATATATATATATATATATATATATATATATATATATATCACCTTTCATATTGTATGCTGAATGTTAGTCCCTTTATCCTAAAAATGTAAAGTTTGATTTAGACTGATGTACACCAGTTTAGTTCTGCCATTGTTGTAATGATTCGTACAAATTATTACGGAAATAGTTTCTGATTTTGAATTTGACCACCGTAGCGATTTTATAATTATTGATAAATGTAACATCTAAATCAAATTCTTGAGTATACAGTTTATAATTACAGATACTATACATTATGTTATCATTAAGACTCTTTCTTAGGTAAATAATTTTACTATAAATTTGAGCAAATTAACCCAACTATAAATGTACACATATTTATGAATAAAGTATTTGGATTTCAGTCTTTTCATTGTGAAAAGAGACTCTGTGAAGACTTGGTCTAATCCTGGTAGCCCGTCTTCCCAACCCTCCTCTTCACCATGTTGTGTTAGGAAGTTTCTTTCTGAAACGTCTACTAGTGTTATTCTTCGTGTCTCTTCTTCCTCGCTGGGATGTGTGTACTAACCTATTTGTGCTGAATGACTTCCCCCCTCCCACCTTTCTAAATGCTGATTGCCTATTTCAATGACTCCTGAGCTTTTTCCATTCATTCCATTTCATTTCAATTCATTCCATTTCCCTGCTACTCTTATGCTAAAAGAAAACTCTAACATCTGTAGGGTTCATCTGATTCTCAAGCTTCCATCCATCTCCTTCTGAACATTTTCTCTTCACCCACTCTACAAATTCCCCCTAAATATTTGATGTCTCTATGATATCTTAACACTATGTCCTTTTGTCGCGTCGTCAGGTCTACTTCTTTCAGTCTTTCTTCATAACCCATCACATGCAACTCTAGAACGGGACTCGTTGAATATATCTGAAAGTTTAATACTTTCCTAACGTGTTTCTTTAGATGGTGGCTCCACAATAGGGCGACATACTCTCTAAACTGGTCTCACGTAGGTGGTGTATAGTGATCTAAATGCCTCCTTCCTGCATGGCTTTTTGCTTTTTGCTAGTGTAGAGTATGTTAATGACGTTATCCTGTTTAGTTGAGAGTCTGGAGTTAGGCTTCGTGTTATGTCCACACCCAAGTCTGTTTGTCTAGTCGTTACGAGGAAGTAGTTTCCCCTTCAGTGTGTACCGGCCTTCTGGTCTACTGGCCTATGTTACCATGTCCATCACCTTACACTTGCTGGTGGTGAACTCCAGTGGTCATTTCTAGGACCGACTCTGCAGCTTGTCTAAGTCATCTTGGAAAATCTTACAATCCGCATCTGCCTATGTGTGTGTGTGTGTGTGTGTACTCACTTATTTGTACTCACCTATTTGTGCTTGCGGGGGTTGAGCTCTGGCTCTTTGGTCCCGCCTCTCAACTGTCAGTCAACTGGTGTACAGGTTCTTGAGCCTACTGGGCTCTATCATATCTACACTAGAAACTGTGTATGGAGTCTGCCTCCATCACATCACTGCCTAATGCATTCCATTTGTCAACCACTCTGACACTAAAAAAAAAATTCTTTCAATATCTCTGTGGCTCATTTGGCCACTCAATTTCTACCTGTGTCCCCTAGTGCGTGTGTTATATGTGTGTGTGTGTGCGTGCGCGCGTGAGTGTGTATATGTGAGGGGTATAAGTCAAAGTGCTGATATCAGTACTTTCACTTATACTCCTGATATAGTAATAATAATAACAATAAAAATAATATAAATTATAATACTGTAACTTCTCAAACAAAAAAAAAATCAATCATTTTTTCTTACTGTAAAAGCAATGAACCGAGACGCGAGAGTTTCCTCCTTGCACTTTGGACAAGAATATGAGAATGTAAACAGAGATGGACTTGCTGAAGTCTCGAGTCCTTCCTTTCCCCCCTTTGGAAGTCTGCCGAATGCTCTTAAAAGAGTTTCTGAAGCTAGAATAATGCATGTGAAAAAGGTGAGTGGCGTGGAGGAGGCATCCGGATGCATCCGGAGGCATCCGGACGGGGGTAAGTTTCCATGAGAGTTTCTCTTGGTGAGAAACGCGTCTCAAACTTATGCTGGGGGAAAAAAAAGTTTACTCAGGTCAGCGTCCAGCAATATCTCCTCAGCCAGTAACGCTGACCGCAGACGACTTTTTTTAGTCTACAGCTCGGTCAGCTGTGGTCAGCCCTGAGAGACGGACGATGGAAGCGGTCAGCTGTCCTCAGCCCTGAAAAACGGACGCTCGAAAAAATAATCTGTCCCTCAACCCTGAGAGACAAACACTCAAGACATAACATCATATGGAAAAGGACTGAAGAAGCTAAGCAACACAACACGAGAGGACACCGAGTATCCCCCAGGACGGTGAGCTCCACGCAGCACGAGGTGTCGTCCATCAGTCCGTCCACAACCGTCCAGTCACCACCTACGAAAAGGTTCCTTAACAGCAAACAAACTTCTGATCTTCCTCAGCTATATTCCAAAGGTTCATTGCCTCCCAGCTGACCCCCAGGTGATGTCCCTCACTTGCTGACGCAGCCATTCTCACTCTGGCGTTGGTTGCGTTCCTCCTCTCGTTCTATAAAACACAGTGCTCGTCACTGCCTTAACTGGAGTGTTGTGCTTGAAGGAATCCAGGAACTCGACTGTATCCTGAGCAGCGATGAGGACCATCAGGGAGATTTGAGACTTGCTGTATGCAGTCGGACATTCGCGCCTCATTTCCGAGTCTCTTGCATCTCCGGGGCTTGGTGGGGGTAACAGCTGCACGCCTTTGATCCTTGCTGAAAACTGCGCGATGCTGCTAAAATCCATTCAGAGCTGAGGAAGCTTTTACCGAGTCACGACAGAGATCAGCCAGTCACCATAAGTGGCCCCCACTGACAACTGCACGACAGAGCGACTCGCAAGAGATGCGGTCGCTGTTTCCAGCATTCCAGCACTTGGAACTTATCACCTCGGGTTAAGTGGGACATAGAGATGGCGAGAATGATGGAATGTCTACCGGGAGACGTCCCTCAAAATACTCCGCTCGATTCGCGGTGAGACATTCTGGTGCAGCGGTTTTACTGTAGGAGACGAGTGGTGGGGAAGGTTGGTGCATGACCTAGTCAGCTCCCTGGACCCATGAACGATCTACTAACAGAGGTCAGGCAGATAGAACAGCTGTGAATTGTCTGCTTTCACTGACAGATTTTGCGGTTGTATTTTTTTTTTGTATATCTTCGCCTCGATTATGTGCGTCTCACAAGACTATTCGTCATTTGAGCTGTTTTTCTTCTTTCCCATCTTCCGGCGCAGCTGTCCGTAAATCGCGCATGCGCAGAGTACGGACCGTAGTCATTCATACATATGTGTACTTCAGACTAAGTTTTTCATGAGCATGTGTAGTTCGACGTGCGATATTCGGGTGCTACAAATTTACCAGTCAGCTGCGGTGAAACCTTTTCGTTTCATGATATATGCGGAGGGTGGGAGAAGTGGAGAGAGAGAGAGAGAGAGAGGGAGGGAGAGAGAGAGAGAGAGAGAGAGAGAGAGAGAGAGAGAGAGAGAGAGAGAGAGAGAGAGAGAGAGAGAGAGAGAGAGAGAGAGAGAGAGAGAGAGAGAGAGACAGTGACATATGAAGAGAGGAAACATGTGAGACGTATAGGACCATGCTACACAATAGCATGTGTAGCATGCTCCACTACACCCGCTCCGCTACATAGGCTCCACTACACACGGCATATACACGGGGCACCACATTGTATTATACACTTTCCCACCACTCTAGCTCCATGTTGTGGCTGGCAAGATAACATTGTGTCCGCCTGATAGTCACATTCACGTCCAACGAGCCTAACAGCTTTCAATTCCCAGTTGCATCCTCTCATAATAATTCCCGCATTTTCCATTGTTTGAGGACTTCATAACACGTTATCAGCATTGCTATTTTACACATTTTCCCCTCAAATATTGAGCTGCCTGTTCAATACTCATCAGAACGTTCACACACTGTTCAACGAGCTCTGTATTATAGTTAACACAATATATTATTTTGTAGAATTTATTACCAAATGCGGTTAGTGTCTCCCATAGCTTCTAATCTGGGCAAAGACCAGCTTCCATAATAGATACACAGCACATCGTGAAGAAGACGGTCCGCCAGCGAACTTTCCAACCTAACCTAACCAACCTTACCCAACCTAACCTAACCAACCTTATCTAACCTAACCTAACCAACCTTACCCAACCTAACCTAAACAACCTTACCCAACCTAACCTAACCAACCTTACCCAACCTAACCTAACCAACCTTACCTAACCTAACCAACCTTACCCAACCTAACCTAACCAACCTTACCCAACCTAACCTAACCAACCTTACCCAACCTAACTAAGCAACCTTACCCAACCTAACCTAACCAACCTTACTCAACCTAACCTTACTTGACCTAATCCAACTAGGCGTAACACAGCCTAAGCTAATACACATCCTAACCTAACCATAGATATGGTTTTGCCCAAATCAGAAAACGAAGTGTGTCAGCCATTTCTTCTATGCGGGCCCGTATCCCCTTATCCCCTATGCGGGCCCATATGTGGGCCCGTATCCCCTTTCGACACTGTGGCACTCTGGTGATTTCTGATGAATTAGCGATGGACAAGAGGCACTGACACAGCCTCTCAGATCACCCTCTTCATCTCCCAGCTAATATTACTACCAATAATTACCCCACAAATTGCATTAAGCTAATTGGACGAGAGTTTGATTCAGGTAAAATCACAGATATATAGGAAAAATCTCACTTTTGTAATCCCTCATATATCTCACACAGTACTTAAAGTTAGTGGATTTATTGACCAAGGGGGAAGATGGTACTTAACCAAGGGTAGATGGTATCTAAGGGCTGATGATATCTAGCCAGGGGGAGATATGATATCTAATCAGGGGTGGAGAGAGAGAGATAGGGAAAGTCATGAATATTTTGGGGTTGTTAGACAAAAATAATACAAACAGAGACAGACAGACGGGGAGAATATTTCACCACGAACCGAGAGAGGGGAAAGAAGAGAGCAGAGAGAGGGGAAAACCAAGAGCAGAGAGTGGGGGGGGTAAAAGAGGGAAAATAGAGACGGGACTGGAGAGAGGAGAAAACAGAAAGGGGAAAGCAGAATGCAGAGAGGGGAAACAATTTATAGCCAAGAATATGTAAATATGAGCACAGAGAATATGGATGATATTTCACTAAATGTTTGGAAAGGAGGAAGGCAAAACGAGGGGAGAACATTTAGCAACGGGGCAGCGGGGAAGAGGGGCACACTTAGCAACGAGACAGAGGGAAAAGGGGCATACTTAGCAACGGGACAGAGGGGAAGAGGGGCATACTTAGCAACTTGACAGAGGGGAAGAGGGCCACACTTAGCAACGAGACAGAGGGAAAAGGGGCATACTTAGCAACGGGACAGAGGGGAAGAGTGCCACACTTAGCAACGAGACAGAGGGAAAAGGGGCATACTTAGCAACGGGACAGAGGGGAAGAGGGCCACACTTAGCAACGAGACAGAGGGGAAGAGGGCCACACTTAGCAACGAGACAGAGGGAAAGAGGGCCACACTTAGCAACGAGACAGAGGGAAAGGAGGGCATACTTAGCAACAGGACAGAGTGGAAGGGACACACTTTGCAACGAGGCAGAGGGGAACACCCAGGCACAGGGAGAAGAGGGGGTTCTCACTTAGCTAAGGGGAAAACAAGGGGAAAGTATCTAGAGTGTAACCTGGGAGAGTCAACACGTACGACGGGACAGAAATGGAAAGGGTTCAGAGTTATTGAATCAAGCGGTGGGATGGGCAGTAGCTGAGAGAAGAGTGAGGGTGCCTAATTAATGAGGGAAGGGAGAGTGAGGGGAGGAGGGAGAGTGAAGGGGTGAGTGATAGGAGGAAACGAGTGAGGGCTAAAAAATGATGGATGGGAGAGGGAAGCATGAGTTAAGGGAGAGGAGAGTGAGGGAGAAAGGAGGGAGAAGAGACTGAAGTAGAACGGAAGGGGAGAAATGAACTGCGAGACATAAATGGAAATGAGGGAGGGGAGGGGGTAGGGGGGAGGGGAGAGGGAGAGGAGGATGGTAGGGGGGGGTAGGGGGAGGGGAGGGGGGTAGGGGGAGGGTAGGGGGGTAGTTTAATCGGAAGATGAGGGAACCGGTACAGAGTGAGGGGAAAGGAGATGAAACGATAAGGGGAAGATTGTGAGGTGAGGGGGGGGCAAGAACTTCAGAGTGAGGCGGAGGAATGAGAGAGAGAAGGAGGAGGAATGAGAGCACAAGGAAGTAGGAATATGAGGGATGAGAGAATGAGGAGAGAAACACAGTTAAATGAGAGGAAACAGTTAACTGTGAGGAGTAGGAAGGTGTTACGATACCATAGTCCCCCATAACTTGACTCATCTTAAAAAAAAAAAGTCGTACTCACCCACAACATGAAGAACCGACGTGGAAATATTGCATTTGTAAGAATATCAAATAGTTTTTGATATTCTCACAAAAAATAGTTTTTTTCTCAACTTTTCTTCCGAATTATGGGTAAATAGTAGAGCTGTGACGTCATACCCGTCCTCTAATCTTAGTCACGTGACCTGTTATGGCCAATGAGAAGCAACAAGTGACGTCACTGATTAACAATCTCTCCCAGGTCAGAGTACATCACTTGATTGTTTGACGACGCGGATTGTATGTCGCTCGATCTCACGTGCTCAATCCCGTGAGCTACATTGAGCACGGCTTGAGCACACAGGGATCTCATTTGAGGTTACTGATGGCGCCTAGTAGAGCAACTAGCCTAGTAGAGCATACATTTGGCTATCTTAGGCCTAAGATAACGTGTATAAGGTCTAGGAATACTTGGACAGGTTACGACAGGTTAAGTGTCTGAATGGTTAAATTGGGCTCATGATTGGTATTTTGGTGGTATAATGACAGTCATGTCAGGCCTGGTATGGAGGTGGTATAATGACAGTCGTGTCAGGCCTGGTATGAAGGTGGTATAATGACAGTCACGTCAGGCCTGGTATGGAGGTGGTATAATGACAGTCGTGTCAGGCCTGGTATGGAGGTGGTATAATGACAGTCGTGTCAGGCCTGGTATGGAGGTGGTATAATGACAGTCGTGTCAGGCCTGGTTTGAAAGTGGTATAATGACAGTCGTGTCAGCCCTGGCATTTTGGTGGTATAATGACAGTCGTGTCAGGCCTGGTATGAAGGTGGTATAATGACAGTCGTGTCAGGCCTGGTATGAAGGTGATATAATGACAGTCGTGTCAGCCCTGGTATGGAGGTGGTATAATGACAGTCGTGTCAGGCCTGGTATGGAGGTGGTATAATGACAGTCGTGTCAGGCCTGGTATGAAGGTGGTATAATGACAGTCGTGTCAGGCCTGGTATGAAGGTGGTATAATGACAGTCGTGTCAGGCCTGGTGTTTTTGTACTCTGGTAACGTGTTGGAGGAAATGATATGGATGTGTGGGTAGCGTGTGGCGAGGCCTGTGTCTTGGGTGTAGTGTGTGTGGGGTGATAGGTGAGAGGCCCTTATAGGTGCCCCCCGTCCACCGTCCCTGCTCGCTATGGACAGGTCCTGTCTACCGTCCCTGCTCGCTATGGACAGGTCCTGTCTACCGTCCCTGCTTGCTATGGACAGGTCCTGTCTACCGTCCCTGCTCGCTATGGACAGGTCCTGTCTACTAACTTCACTGTCAGTGTATCTGTCCTGATGATCCTAAGACAGGTTTAGAGACACGTATATATATATGTCGCTGTAACTTGAAATCATCCTTAGTTTTCACGTTCCTTGACGAAGCATAGCTAACCGGTAATATTGCCATGAATAAGACTATTGCAAGATCCCTGTTTGCATGTAATTTTCCTCAATGGTAGCAGTTGATCACATAATCTCATCACGGGCTCACCATAGCCCGTGCTACTTGGAACTTTTTGTTCCGGGTAGCGAATATTAAACAACACAACCTCATTTTCCATGCTTTCACCCGGCTGTAATTTTTGTCCTAGATTCTATTCCAGTATTAATTAAAAAAGCATAACACTAGACCTTCTGAAGGAAACTTCAGAAGGCCTATTGGCCCCATCCGTGGCAGCTCCTACAATGTATATCCACCCAAATTCTTTCATATACATGTCTAACCTACGTTTGAAACAGTCCAGAGATCCCACGCCTATTATATTACCCGGTAATTTGATGTATAAATCAACAAGCCTGTTTCCAAACCAGTATTTACCCATGTCTTTCCTAAAGCTAAACTTATCCAATTTATATACATTGTTTCGTATTGTATTCTGTGTTATATTTAAATTCTTATGAATATTCTCTTTGCTATTGCCTTTCACTTATATATACTTAAAAATATATATTTTGACTTTTCTCTCTCCCTTTGTGTACCGAAGACCGTTAATTATCACTACACTCTTATGTTCTTATTTATAACTTGGCGTATTTAATTATTTATCAGTTGATGACTAGACCACACATCAGAAAATAGAAAAAAAACGTGGACGTTTCGGTCCACCATAGACCGAAACGGTCCAGGACCGTCTTGATAACGGTCCAAGACGGGCTGAAATGTCGTCGTTTCTCCATCTTCTGACGTGTGATTTGGTCATCATGTCTTCAGCCTCGTTATTGTGACTCATCGTCTGTCTAATTGCCTGTTTCATAAACAGGCAATTGCCATCTTTCATAAACCTGCGAGGTTGACTTCGTTGACTTCGTTGACTTCGTTGACTTCGTTGACTTCGTTGACTTCGTTGACTTCGTTGACTTCGGAGTGTCAGACTTCGTTGTCTGATGTAACTGCTTCTATCAATACTAACTTACTCTCTTCGTCTCGCTGTTGATGTTTCTTTTAATTCCTTCAAGTCAGAATTAATGTAGGTCAGCGTACAATCCCCCGACTGTTCAAGGAGTTGGGCATCATTCCTTTCCCCCCCTCGTCCCATCCCAAATCCTTATCCTGACCCCTTCCCAAGTGCTATATAGTCGTAATGGCTTGGCGCTTTTGCCAGATAGTTTCCTTGCCTTCCTTAAGTGTTACCTGCCATCCACACTAACAACTAACACTATTAACGAGGTACACCACTACCTGCCTAACAACTCTAACAACCAGGTACACCACTACGACCATCCACATTTACAACTGGGTACACAACAACTAGCTATCCACACACTGTCTTTAATTTTATCCACCAACCTCCACAACTGCCCTTCACATCCACAAATGAGAAGTCGAAGAAACGCTATGCATGTTAGTGGCTTCGTAAGAGTGTTACACTCAATCCCCAATGTTTGTGCTTTATCAACCCAATGTACCTTCTTGCAAATAAATAAATAAATAAAAAACTCGCACCCAGCACGGGTGGTCAAGAAGTGGAATACACTGAAATACATATAAAATAAATATTTTGTTATATATATATATATATATATATATATATATATATATATATATATATATATATATATATATATATATATATATATATATATATATATATATATATATATATATATAAAGGAACAGGTTCAAGAGGCTAAGGGTACAGGACGCTAGTAGGCGGGACATGAGGAGCTAGAACTCACTCATCCAATACACACTGATAGGTTAGTACCCACACACTCCCACACCACACACACCCACACCACACACCCACACCGACAACTGCAAGCACTCCAATACCACCATGGTGCTGGCTAAATCTATATGCAAATTAGGGGCTGCGGTAGGATGCATCAATATTGGATCAAATTCTGTTTGGTGTCAATCCATAAATATCGGAGCGCTATTAAAAACGTTCACCTGCTTCTCTCTGGCGTAAACAGTGAGGTGATGTAATACTCTTTACACAATATTCCCGTTATTCCCCGATAACGGAAATTACCTGATTCAGGTAATAATTATAAAGTCAATAATGTCAACCAAGATAATTACATAAATATTGATATATTAACGTGATGGAATTTTGCTATAGTGTTTAATTTCATTACGTATTTATAAACAAGAAATATATTGTTCAAGTGTCTTTATATTATTAATATATCATATTTCAAGCATGATTTTTCACTAATTGTATAATACAAAATATATTGTTAATATATCATATTTCAAGCATGATTTTTCACTAATTGTATAATACAAAATATATTGTTAATATATCATATTTCAAGCATGATTTTTCACTAATTGTATAATACAAAATATGAAACTCCTGTCATGCTCGTATTCCCTCAGTTGAACATGAACTTATAAAAAAAATTCACGCGAAACATTTTATTTAGTTATTTATTTCAACATTTACAAGAGTATATATACAATGTATGTAATGGCGCGTAAATGGGGGCAATCTCGTAAAAGCATTAACCGTCGAACTATTATAATATAATGAAGAAAACCACTCAACTCTATCAAAAAGTCCAACCAACTGTGGAGTAGTTACTTGTCATGCATTCATAACACGTCACTTTTGTAGTGGTAGTTAATGATGAAGATGATGATGCTGATGAGCCGGTCGGCCGAGCGGACAGCACACTGGACTTGTGATCCTGTGGTCCTGGGTTCGATCCCAGGCGCCGGCGAGAAACAATGGGCAGAGTTTCTTTCACCCTATGCCCCTGTTACCTAGCAGTAAAATAGGTACCTGGGTGTTAGTCAGCTGTCACGGGCTTCTTCCTGGGGGTGGAGGCCTGGTCGAGGACCGGGCCGCGGGGACACAAAAAAGCCCCGAAATCATCTCAAGATAACCTCAAGATGATGATGTCGGAAAACACATGATGATGAATTATGTGGGAAACGCTGACGCCAACACCGATTATACTGAGGTTGGGCACCATTCCTTTCCCCTCGTCCCATCCCAAATCCTTGTCCTGACCCCTTCCAAGTGCTATATAGTCGTGATGGCTTGGCGCTTTCTCTTGATAACTCCCTCCCTCCCTCCTTCCTCCAACCTGGAGGCCTAGTCGAGGACCGGGCCGCGGGGACGTTGAGCCCCGAAATCATCGCAAGGTAATCTGTGGCCCTACCCAAAGACTCATTCGGTAATCTGAATGCATTGTGTAACCTAAAATTAGACTTTCTCTAGACTTTAGACTTTCTGGAATATCTTAGATTATATATTTTGGTTATTGTTGACAATAATTTATAAACCGATAAATAAATAAATAAATAAATAAAATAAATAAATATATAATTTATTTATTCCAGGCCTCCTCCCCCCAGTACGTATTCATAAATTTTTAACGTATTAAAAATATTTTAATGTATTAAAATAGTTTTTCTCTCTCTCTCAAAACAACTTATATATAATAGTTCTTTGTAAAGTTAGGCATTGGTTAAGTTAGGTTAGGTTAGGTATTTAGGTTAAGTTAGGTTAGATATTTAGGTTAAATTAGGTTAGGTTAGGTTAGGTTAGGTATTTAGGTTAAGTTAGGTTAGATATTTAGGTTAAGTTAGGTTAGGTTAGGTATTTAGGTTAAGTTAGGTTAGATATTTAGGTTAAGTTAGGTTAGGTTAGGTATTTAGGTTAAGTTAGGTTAGATATTTAGGTTAAGTTAGGTTAGGTTAGGTTAGGTTAGGTATTTAGGTTAAGTTAGGTTAGATATTTAGGTTAAATTAGGTTAGGTTAGGTTAAGTTAGGTTAGGTTAGGTATTTAGGTTAAGTTAGGTTAGATATTTAGGTTAAATTAGGTTAGGTTAGGTTAGGTTAGGTATTTAGGTTAAGTTAGGTTAGATATTTAGGTTAAATTAGGTTAGGTTAGGTTAGGTTAGGTATTTAGGTTAAGTTAGGTTAGATATTTAGGTTAAATTAGGTTAGGTTAGGTATTTAGGTTAAGTTAGGTTAGGTATTTAGGTTAGGTTAGGTTAGGTATTTAGGTTAAGTTAGGTTAGATATTTAGGTTAGGTTAGGTTAGGTATTAAGGTTCTGTTGGCGATTATTTGGCTTTGAAGTACTTGAGTGAAGCATTGACGCCCTCAGACTATGCTCATTTTAACATGCTGCTCAAAAACAATGAGGAATTTTCTCAAATATTGAATAATATTATCGCACATTAGCATATTGTGCATATTTAGGCGTCTAGGTAAGGTTAGTTTAGGTTCTGCTGGCAAACTTGAGGAGCAGTATTACGTGGGTGAAGCATTTACGGCGTTGTGGTTCGAACAGTGGTTGTCAGCGAAGCACTGTTTGAGAAATGTTCGAACGTCATCAGTTGTTAGGCGTTTGTAAACTGTTTTTCACTCATTAACAGTGCGTTTGGAAAGGCTGGTGTTGATGAGTACGGGGTGGTGTTGATGAGGACGGGCTGGTGTTGATGAGTACGGGCTGGTGTTGATGAGGACGGCCTGGTGTTGATGAGGACGGGCTGGTGTTGATGAGGACGGGCTGGTGTTGATGAGGACGGGCTGGTGTTGATGAGGACGGGCTGGTGTTGATGAAGACGGGCTGGTGTTGATGAGGACGGCCTGGTGTTGATGAGGATGGGCTGGTGTTGATGAGGACGGGCTGGTGTTGATGAGGACGGCCTGGTGTTGATGAGGATGGGCTGGTGTTGATGAGGACGGGCTGGTGTTGATGAGTACGGGCTGGTGTTGATGAGGACGGGCTGGTGTTGATGAGGACGGGCTGGTGTTGATGAGGACGGGCTGGTGTTGATGAGTACGGGGTGGTGTTGATGAGGACGGGCTGGTGTTGATGAGGACGGGCTGGTGTTGATGAGGACGGGCTGGTGTTGATGAAAACGGGCTG
>NC_091181.1:35490793-35497935 GCF_040958095.1 Procambarus clarkii
TCTCTCTCTCTCTGTCTCCCTGTGTGTGTGTGTGTGTGTGTGTGTGTATGTGTCCCTCTCTCTCTCTGTGTCTTTGTCTGTCCACCCTTTTTTTCCATTTGATTTTTCCCCTCTCTTTCAGTCTCTTTGTCAACCAGTTTTACTTCTTCGTTCATTTTTAGGTTCTTCCATTTTATCCTACGAATCTGTTCTATACAATTTTTACAAGGCCTCTCGACAGGGCTCTTGATGTATTCCGTTTAACTGTTTTACACCTAGCAAATATTCACTTTTTTGCAGACGACGCGACTTACTCATCACAGAGCGAAGAGAACTTATATAAAACTCCATATATAAGTGTCATAACGTGCCATATATGATGAATATATGGCACGTTAAATGATGAATTAGAAATTCTTCAGCTCAACACGTAGCCAAAAATAAATACAAATAAAACATAAAAAAATATAAAATAAAAATTCAGGAATAATACTTTGACAAACCACTGGCTTCCTGTCCCCGTTGAGGATCAATAGAGATGGTAGCCCTCAGGTAAATTCAGGTAAATGGTACACCCACAGAAGGTGGACAAAATTTCTCAGGGAGAAATTTAAACAAATTCTGTCCGGCTCTCCTGATTGGCCACAACGTGACAATTACAACGTGCTAACTTAACCAGAAACATACGAACCCAAGCAACCCGCCTAACCTTTGTCTTACCCTATGTATAGAAAACGGATATATGCGAGCCGCTACTATCCTGTAATACACTGTAATTTGTACGTTGGGGGGGACTATTCTACGTATAAAACGAGATGTATTAGTCGAGTGACCCTCACCCAACCAACACCAACTAACCAAAACCCCTCACACAATCACACTAACAATTTCAACATTTATTATTTTGTTATACGTGTCTATAGAACCTAAATATACACACCAATCAGATATAAAACTTTAAAATCAATGCTCAACAAAAACCTAAGATTAGATTCGAACTTGAGACTCGTCACTTCCCCAAGTCTAAACTGTTCTGTCACTTCAGGAATTGTCATACATGGAAACGAACGACCTCTCAAACTTCCAGGCACACCTACACACACCTCGCTCCTCCAACTCAGATTGAAACACTTTCTTATATCACAATCAGAGCGTCTAAATGCAACAGATAAGATATCCAAGAACAACTGCGTTTATGTGTAAATTATGATTATTTTATAGTGCAGTGGTGGCTACACCACTGCATAGTAGGTATGGTAGACACAGTCTACCACTGGTAGCCTGTGTTAGGTGGGTGTAGCTACCACTGGCAACCTGTATCAGGTGGGTATAGCTACCACTGGGAGCCTGTATCAGGTAGGTGTAGCTACCACTGGCAGCCTGTATCAGGTGGGTGTAGCTACCACTGGCAGCCTGTATCAGGTGGGTATAGCTACCACTGGGAGCCTGTATCAGGTAGGTGTAGCTACCACTGGCAGCCTGTATCAGGTGGGTGTAGCTACCACTGGCAGCCTGTATCAGGTGGGTATAGCTACCACTGGGAGCCTGTATCAGGTAGGTGTAGCTACCACTGGCAGCCTGTATCAGGTGGGTGTAGCTACCACTGGCAGCCTGTATCAGGTGGGTATAGCTACCACTGGGAGCCTGTATCAGGTAGGTGTAGCTACCACTGGCAGCCTGTATCAGGTGGGTGTAGCTACCACTGGCAGCCTGTATCAGGTGGGTGTAGCTACCACTGGCAGCCTGTATCAGGTAGGTGTAGCTACCACTGGCAGCCTGTATCAGGTGGGTGTAGCTACCACTGGCAGCCTGTATCAGGTGGGTGTAGCTACCACTGGCAGCCTGTATCAGGTAGGTGTAGCTACCACTGGCAGCCTGTATCAGGTGGGTGTAGCTACCACTGGGAGCCTGTATCAGGTGGGTGTAGCTACCACTGGCAGCCTGTATCAGGTGGGTGTAGCTACCACTGGGAGCCTGTGTCAGGTGGGTGTAGCTACCACTGGCAACCTGTATCAGGTGGGTATAGCTACCACTGGCAGCCTGTATCAGGTGGGTATAGCTACCACTGGCAGCCTGTATCAGGTAGGTGTAGCTACCACTGGCAGCCTGTATCAGGTGGGTGTAGCTACCACTGGGAGCCTGTATCAGGTAGGTGTAGCTACCACTGGCAGCCTGTATCAGGTGGGTGTAGCTACCACTGGCAGCCTGTATCAGGTGGGTGTAGCTACCACTGGCAACCTGTATCAGGTGGGTATAGCTACCACTGGCAGCCTGTATCAGGTGGGTATAGCTACCACTGGGAGCCTGTATCAGGTGGGTGTAGCTACCACTGGCAGCCTGTATCAGGTGGGTGTAGCTACCACTGGGAGCCTGTGTCAGGTGGGTGTAGCTACCACTGGCAGCCTGTCAGGTGGGTGTAGCTACCACTGGCAGCCTGTGTCAGGTGGGTGTAGCTACCACTGGCAGCCTGTCTTTGTCGCCATTATTAACGTTGTAAAGCTCTATATTGTGCTATAAGAAATTCCTCATCGTTACCCATCGTGAATATACATTAATACTGTAATGGATGTGATACAATCACATTGATGCATCCTACAAGCGTCATCACTTTATCTCTCTCCTGGTGTATGACTATTGTATTAAATAGATATGATGATATTCCTCATTATACATACAGCCAACAATGTATTATTGTATAATATTCATTCCCTCTGTCTACACTAACTGGAGGATCCATATGTATCCTTCCCCCCCCTACTGTATTCTGTTTTAGTGACTTCTTGCACTTCTGTGTTGAAATACAACCTTCTGATGTGTTGTTTTGCTATTAAAATAAAAAAAATAATTTAAACATTAATTTTACTTACCATGACTGATGTCAACTGGGTGACATCCAGGGTCACGTCGGTGTAGGGTAGCGACATCACCCCACCTCCCTGTGAGCACTTAACTCACGCGATAGCACACCGCACTTAAGTGAATGTGAAAGCACTGATTTTATTGATATTTGAATAATGTTGATTTGTATATCGTTCACTGATATTTGTATATCGTTCACTGATATTTGTATATCGTTCACTGATATTTGTATATCATTCTCTGATATTTGTATAATGTTCACTGATATTTGTATAATGTTCACTAATATTTGTATAATGTTCACTTATATTTGTATAACGTTCACTGATGTTGCATAATGTTCAATTATACTTGTATAAAGTTCACTTATTTTATATTTATACAATGTAACACTATTTTGCACTTTGATTTTCAATGCTCAATTTCAAGCAAATCTCCCATTGTGTTCCAATTTGGTAAACAAGGAACCAGTTCCCGACACAACACTACTCTGCCTTAGAGAATGACTATGGAAGGGTAATCAGTGAAGCAGAGTTAGCAGAGAGGCACCGAACATCAATGAATATCTCCTTTTCCTGGTATTCATACCTAATTGGACTTTCTGGTACAGATGATTCTCATCTTGGCCTTCCCTGGGTTCACCCCTGAGGAAGTCCTTTCACGTAATGATGAGTTAGATACTCATGCACCTGCAGCCTCATCATCATCTTTGTTGTGTGAAGAATAATGCTTCTGTGTCGTTTTGTTGGAGCAGCTGATAAATCAAGGTGTATAAAATACAAGCGCTGTTTTGTATTTTTTTATGAGATTGAGCCAATGTGTATATTAAGCATACACGATTGATCGCTCAATGAGATGGAGGGAGGGGGGGGGGGTGAAGGTAGATGTAGATGGGGTCACGGTAGAGGTAGATGACGGGTGACAGTTGACGTAGATAGACTGATGACGTCGCTACTAAAACACCCCTCGAACGACATTTTAGTGGTGCAGATCGTCCCTTCTTAAGGTTTCCCAACGTCAAGAAAACGGTCAGTTTAACGTGGTCTCTCCTAACCTACCACAAGACCCAAGAACAGAAAACGGGACAGTACGTCACTTTGGTGAGCCGCTTCTATTTTCCAGTACGACAATTGTTGGCTCTTTATGTAACGCATACGTGCGAAAAGCGACGTTCTTTGTACGAGAAGAGGTTGCAGGGGTGGTGACCCAGGAATATCCCCTGCTGAACGACGTGTTTTGCTGGCTGAGAACCATTAGAAGATGATGTTTTCCTCAAACAATGGCAGGGGCAAACTTGGAGTAGTCGCTTCCTCGCCTGATCCGCTGTTGGCAACATTCGCCACGTTGTCTGCCATTAACACACACTTAGGCAACGAGGCCATTTCATCCCCCTCCCCCTGGGCTGTTCAATCACTCGGGGAGTATAATAATGCAGCAATATCCACGTCACAAGCGAGGCGAGAGCAACTACCCTTGGGGAACGATTGGCGAAAGGTCAACTATCGTGCACCCGCTGTGAGAGCTGGGAGGGCACTGAGGGTAGAAGGTCGCCAGACCTCTGTTGCCACCAACACTATACCATATATCTAAGGAATTTCCCCATAGTCTACGGGGAAAAAATCCACAGATATGTGAATTATCCCTTCCAAGTGCTGTATAGTCGTACTGGCTTTTCTATTGGCGTACTGGAGCTGGCCTGGAGCCGCCACTGGTGCAGATCTTGGTGGTAATCTCCAGGTACATAATTCCCTTTTCCTTCCATAGTTTACGAGTTGCTTAACCATCGTTAAGACACATCAAACTGGACCTCCCATCCTCAAAAGTAGCTCGTCCAAGCCGTGCCCGAGCCCCAAAGACGCGATCATGAATGTAAATAATCTGATAATACAAAGTTAGTTTTTTCTCAGGCATAAATTAATATAATTATATATTTAGATTTGATGAATAGTTAGGCATAGAATAGGTTAGGTTGACCAGACCACACACACTAGAAGGTGAAGGGACGACGACGTTTCGGTCCGTCCTGGACCATTCTCAAGTCGATTGTGATGAGGAAGTAGATGCAGGCAATAAATAGGTTAGGTGTTTAGGTTCCAATAGGTACTCAGACCAGGCTCGTTAAAGCAGCTGCCGTCCCCCCCAAGATACATTCATAAATGTTTATGTTTTGTGTATAAGAAAAAAAAATGTTTGTTCTCATATTATTATGAGAATATAAAAGGGAGTTTTGCTGCTGGATTAATGAGAAGACGCATTGATGAGTACGGGCTGGTGTTGATGAGTACGGGCTGGTGTTGATGAGTACGGACTGGTGTTGAGGAGTACGGCTGGTGTTGATGAGTACGGGCTGGTGTTGATGAGTACGGGCTGGTGTTGATGAGGACGGGCTGGTGTTGATGAGGACGGGCTGGTGTTGATGAGTACGGGCTGGTGTTGATGAGGACGGGCTGGTGTTGATGAGTACGGGCTGGTGTTGATGAGGACGGGCTGGTGTTGATGAGTACGGGCTGGTGTTGATGAGTACGGGCTGGTGTTGATGAGTACGGGCTGGTGTTGATGAGTACGGGCTGGTGTTGATGAGGACGGGCTGGTGTTGATGAGTACGGGCTGGTGTTGATGAGTACGGGCTGGTGTTGATGAGGACGGGCTGGTGTTGATGAGTACGGGCTGGTGTTGATGAGGACGGGCTGGTGTTGATGAGTACGGGCTGGTGTTGATGAGGACGGGCTGGTGTTGATGAGTACGGGCTGGTGTTGATGAGTACGGGCTGGTGTTGATGAGTACGGGCTGGTGTTGATGAGTACGGGCTGGTGTTGATGAGTACGGGCTGGTGTTGATGAGTACGGGCTGGTGTTGATGAGGACGGGCTGGTGTTGATGAGTACGGGCTGGTGTTGATGAGTACGGGCTGGTGTTGATGAGTACGGGCTGGTGTTGATGAGTACGGGCTGGTGTTGATGAGGACGGGCTGGTGTTGATGAGTACGGGCTGGTGTTGATGAGGACGGGCTGGTGTTGATGAGTACGGGCTGGTGTTGATGAGGACGGGCTGGTGTTGATGAGGACGGGCTGGTGTTGATGAGGACGGGCTGGTGTTGATGAGGACGGGCTGGTGTTGATGAGTACGGGCTGGTGTTGATGAGTACGGACTGGTGTTGAGGAGTACGGCTGGTGTTGATGAGTACGGGCTGGTGTTGATGAGTACGGGCTGGTGTTGATGAGTACGGGCTGGTGTTGATGAGTACGGGCTGGTGTTGATGAGTACGGGCTGGTGTTGATGAGTACGGGCTGGTGTTGATGAGTACGGGCTGGTGTTGATGAGTACGGGCTGGTGTTGATGAGTACGGGCTGGTGTTGATGAGTACGGGCTGGTGTTGATGAGTACGGGCTGGTGTTGATGAGTACGGACTGGTGTTGAGGAGTACGGCTGGTGTTGATGAGTACGGGCTGGTGTTGATGAGGACGGGCTGGTGTTGATGAGTACGGGCTGGTGTTGATGAGTACGGGCTGGTGTTGATGAGGACGGGCTGGTGTTGATGAGGACGGGCTGGTGTTGATGAGGACGGGCTGGTGTTGATGAGGACGGGCTGGTGTTGATGAGGACGGGCTGGTGTTGATGAGGACGGCCTGGTATTTATTCTCCTACAACTGTAGGAGGAGCTATACAACCTGTGACAAGTAGTCTTGTAACTTGCATGTAACCAATGTTGTAACCCTTTTTGTGTAATGGAATTTCAAAATAAAGTTAGATATATATACACACACACTAAAAGAATAGGGGTGGTAGGAGAAGAAAATGTCAAAGTGTTCAGTGAGGATCCACAAGGTCTTCTCTGAGTACTCATTATTTTCTTCTCCGAGGCTATGGGTCCCTACACTTGCACCAGAGGTGGTACCCCTTTATATATATATATATATATATATATATATATATATATATATATATATATATATATATATATATATATATATATATATATATATATATATATATATATATATATATATGTATGTATATATATATATATGTATATATATATATATATATATATATATATATATATATATATATATATATATATATATATATATATATATATATATTATTTTATTTTATTTTTTAACTTAAAAGAATTAACTCTATGAGGTTTCGTTCATTTGCGAATTGACCCCCCAAAAATATTTCGCCTAATTTGTGCATCCTTCCCTTCTCCTCTTTTCTCTTCCCCCTCTTCTCCAGTCCCCTCCTACTCCTCTCCCCTCTTTACCCTTTCCATTCTGTTCGTCCCCCCCCCCCCCAATGGCT
>NC_091181.1:35503435-35520935 GCF_040958095.1 Procambarus clarkii
CTCTCTAGAGCCCGGGCACTCTCTAGAGTGCCACTCAATAGAGAGTGCACTCTCTATTTATAACCGGCCCACTCAAGAGGACCGGTTATAAATAGCAAAATAGGAAAGAGGAGCCATTACTATAGTCGAGCATCAAATTTTTGAGAGATAATATGATGATTTTTTATATCTTGCTTTGAATCATGTGATTTAATAACTTACGCTACTGATAAATTAACCTTGCAACACCGACGGAACACTTGGGCTTGCAACACCGAGGGATCAACAGTGGACGAAGAGTCGCCAGAGAAGCAACGAAGGGATAACGAAAACGGCCGTTATTCTGTTTGTTATGTATTCCGTTCACGCCTCTCGAGTTCGTGAACCGAACTACGTCAGGAGGGGGCAGGGGAAGATGAGTAACGAGGGGGATAGAGAGAGAGAGAGAGAGAGAGAGAGAAGAGAGAGAGAGGGGAGAGAGAGAGAGAGAGAGAGAGAGAGAGAGAGAGAGAGAGAGAGAGAGAGAGAGAGAGAGAGAGAGAGAGAGAGAGAGAGAGGGGGAGAGAGAGAGAGAGAGAGAGAGAGAGAGAGAGAGAGAGAGAGAGAGAGAGAGAGAGAGAGAGAGAGAGAGGAGAGAGAGAGAGAGAGAGAGAGAGAGAGAGGGAGAGAGAGAGAGAGAGAGGAGAAGAGAGAGAGAGAGAGGAGAGAGAGAGAGAGAGAGAGAGAGAGAGGAGAGAGAGAGAGAGAGAGAGAGAGAGAGAGAGAGAGAGAGAGAGAGAGAGAGAGAGGAGAGAGGAGAGGAGAGAGAGAGAGAGAGAGAGAGAGAGAGAGAGAGAGAGAGAGATTGAGGGAGGGAGGAAGGAAGGAAGGAAGCGTAATGATAAGCAAAAGATGAAAGTAAAGATAAGCAAAAGAAAGAAGTGTCCACTGCGACCATTCTGAAGGCTGCTTCATCTTAAGTGTATGTCTGTAAAGGTGTACTACCTAAACCTTCCGTAACCCAGTCACCACCACCGCCACCCCTACCACTACCACCACCACTATCACCACTATCACCACATCACCACACACCACCACCAATACCCTACCACTACCACCACACCACCACCACCACCACCACCACCCTACCACTACCACCACCACCACCACAGTAACAACCACCACCATCGCTAGCAAAACATCAACCACCACAAACTATCAAAAAACTAATTCGCTGAAAGATTAATTCTCAAGTAATCTTGCAAACGTTTTCACGAGATAAGAATATCACAGCCGAGTTCATCATGAGCTTCAATGAAGCTCAGATTCTCATGAAATAGTCAAAAGTGTTACCAAAAAATCTCTCTCTCTCTCTCTCTCTCTCTCTCTCTCTAGCCCTCCTATTCCAGAGCCACCAGGCCGCCTTCTGACCCCAGCTGTCGGCACTGTTTGGGTGATGATGGCACCGTAGACCAGGAGAACGGCACATCGGAGAGGGTGAGTGCCTGCCCTTGACCGGGCACTCCTGATATAGTGTATAACTCGCCTCTCCCTTCATATCTTCCACCAAAGGAATATGGGGAAACTTCAGGATGGAGTTAATGAAGAAATTATTCAACTGACTAGATCAATATTTTCAGTAAATGTTTAGTAATTATCGTTATTACTTTATTATTATTATTAATAATATTATTATATATTATTATTATTATTATTATTATGTATTATTATCATTATTATTATTGTGGAGAGGGGAGACCTGCTGCATGGGTAACAGCTTCTCCCCCGTATCAACCTACTCTGTCTTGCAACCTGGAGAGGCGACTCTCCAGGGTGCAAATTTAACCGATAGATTTAACCGAAAATGTGCACATTTTTATCCAAAAATAACATTAACTATGTTAATCTATCATCGTGTTATCTACGGAGACATGATGTTTTGCACACATAGTTCGATAGTTTCTTTAATTCGGCGAATAAGGTGTAATGTTGACCAATACAGACATGATCTTTGCCTCCTTATTTTTGCCACTTCATTAAGCATACACGAGAGAATACTGATAATGCGCCGTAAACACGAAGGCGCTCAGACAAGCTTCCAGTATTTGTGAGGCTAATATTATAATAATATAATTCAAACAGTATCCTTGAACTGCATCCGCGTCATGACCAAAAATAGTTACTGTAGCAATTTTTAATAGAATTTAACCAGACCACACACTAGAAGGTGAAGGGACGACGACGTTTCGGTCCGTCCTGGACCATTCTCAAGTCGATTGTCCAGGACGGACCGAAACGTCGTCGTCCCTTCACCTTCTAGTGTGTGTGGTCTGGTCAAACTACTTCAGCCACGTTTTTGTGACTCATCGCCTTTAGTAGAAATAGATAATAACATAATAATGAATCCAGTGACAATCGAACGCTGAAATTCCAATTTGTCACTATACATAATATGCAGGTGAAAGCAAAACCTGAATTGCTGCACATCACTGGATTAAATGCAGCTCTAATTTACAGCAGTAAAGTGTCCATAACTGTGACTTAACCTCACTCCAGTGACCATAAATGCTCTTCTTGAATTGATAGAGAGCAATAAACCTTTTACTTTTTATAGATGGGAACAAAACACACACACACACACACACACACCACACACACACACACACACACACACACACACACACACACACACACACACACACACACACAGCGTTTCGAAAATGGATTCAGTTATGAGCTCGCTTGAAGCTTCTGGCGACTAGTCTGAGCATCTAGTGAGACATTATCTGTAACCACAACTATATATATATATATATATATATATATATATATATATATATATATATAGATATATATATATATATATATATATATATATATATGTATATATATATATATATATATATATATATATATATATATATATATATGTCGTACCTAATAGCCAGAACGCACTTCTCAGTCCTACTAAATTCAAGGCCCGATTTGCCTAATAAGCAAGTTTTCATGAATTAATGTTTGTTCGTCGACCTAACCTACCTAACCTAACCTAACCAAGCTTTTTTGGCTACCTAACCTAACCTTACCTATAGATATAGGTTAGGTTAGGTTAGGTAGGGTTGGTTAGGTTCGGTCATATATCTTCGTAAGTTTAACTCCAATAAAAAACATTGACCTCATACATAGAGAAAAGGGTTGCTTTATCATTTCATAAGAAAAAAAATTATAGTAATATATTAATTCAGGAAAACTTGGCTTATTAGGCAAATCGGGGCCTTGAATAGTAGGCTGAGAAGTGAGTTCTGGCTACTAGGTACGACATATATATATATATATATTATATATATATATATATGTCCGTACCTAGTAGCCAGAACTCACTTTTGGCCTACTATTCAAGGCCCGTTTTGCCTAATAAGCCAAGTTTCCTGAATTAATATATTTTTTCTAATTTTTTTCTTATGAAATGATAAAGCTACCCATTTCATTATGTATGAGGTCATTTTTTTTTATTGGAGTTAAAATTAACGTAGATATATGACCGAACCTAACCAACCCTACCTAACCTAACCTAACCTATCTTTATAGGTTAGGTTTGGTTAGGTAGCCGAAAAAGTTAGGTTAGGTTAGGTTAGGTAGGTTAGGTAGTCGAAAAACCATTAATTCATGAAAACTTGGCTTATTAGGCAAATCGGCCTTGCATAGTAGGCTGAGAAGTGCGTTCTGGCTATTAGGTACGACATATATATATATATATATATAATATATATAATATAATATATATGTCGTACCTAATAGCCAGAACGCACTTCTCAGCCAACTATTCAAGGCCCGATTTGCCTAATAAGCCAAGTTTTCATGAATTAATGTTTTTTCGTCTACCTAACCTACCTAACCTAACCTAACCTAGCTTTTTTTGGCTACCTAACCTAACCTTACCTATAAATATAGGTTAGGTTAGGTTAGGTTGGGTTGGTTAGGTTCGGTCATATATCTACGTTAATTTTAACTCCAATAAAAAAAGTTGACCTCATACATAGAGAAAGGGGTTGCTTTATCTATTTCATAAGAAAAAAATTATAGTAAATATATTAATTCAGGAAAACTTGGCTTATTAGGCAAATCGGGCCTTGAATAGTAGGCTGAGAAGTGAGTTCTGGCTACTAGGTACGACATATATATATATATATATATATATATATATATATGAAGTTGTGAGGTGACTCATCCTCAGCTTGTGAGATGATTCATCTCCGGTTATGAGAGACTCATCCCTCACAACCGATGAATTGAGGGTTGAGTTGGGATGGAACTTGTCTCCGGGTTCAGGTAGGATGGGTACGGTGGGGGAGTTTGGGTCACCACTCCTCCACCCCCAGAGAGGTCAGTGGAAGGTCACAAGGACCCGGGAATTATTCAAGTATTAACTGGTGGCGAGGTGGTCAGTGCTCGGCCGGAACAAGGTCTCTCCTACAGTTTTCAGCGTTACAGGCTTGTCGCACTCCATTCTTCCCGCGAGGACACCAAGCATCAGTTGGGGTGGAGGCTGCTGGCACATTTTTTTCTTCTCAATATATTGGTTTCAGTTTTTTTAAGGAATTAAAGAGAGAGAGAGAGTTTCGATTTGCTCTATCTTGAGGTTATCTTGAGATGATTTTGCGGCTTTAGTGTCCCCGCGGCCGGTCCTCGACCAAGCCTCCACCCCCAGGAAGCAGCCCGTGACAGCTGACTAACACCCAGGTACCTATTTCACTGCTAGGTAACAGGGGCATAGGGTGAAAGAACTCTGCCCATTGTTTCTCGCCGGCGCCTGGGATCGAACTCAGGACCACAGGATCACAAGTCCAGCGTGCTGCCCGCTCGGCCGACCGGCTCCCTAGATTTTCTCCCTCCCTCGATCTAGATTTTGTTGACTTAAATTCTATATCTTTAATCGATTCGTGTCTCTGTGAATGTCATTGATAACTAAGCTGGAGATTATGTATATGGTATTTACATCTCTCTTCAAGCTGGGATTAAGCTTTCGTGACATATAAAGAAAACATTTAGGAAACTGCATAAGGTCTATAGGCCTTAACCAGGTAACCAGACGTTAAGACGACACTGAAGTCACGAAACTGTCAGTCATTTAGGACGAAAATGACGTCACGAGACTGTCAGTCGTTCAGAACGACACTGACGTCACGAAACTGTCAAGTTATTCTTGACGACACTGACGTCACGAGACTGTCAAGTCATTCTGGACGACACTGACGTCACGAGACTGTCAAGTCATTCTGGACGACACTGAAGTCACAAAACTGTCAAGTCATTCTTGACGACATGCACCGCAGGTGAGAAATAATAATCACCCGCCCACTTCCACCTGAGTGGTAAAAGATCAGTCTCATTCGCCTTATTAATTCTGTCAAATTAACTAATCTCAAGTCAATTTGTAATAAAAAATTAAAAAAAAAACATTAAAATCACCAGTGAAAATAAAAAAACAAAAAACAAAAAAAGAACAGGAGAAAAAATGTAATAATACCCAAAAATTACATTTGATTTGAGATCAAAACTTTCATCTTCGTTCCATCGCGAATTTCATCTCATTTCTTATTCGCAAAACATGGATTTTTTTTTAGTAGTGTTAATTAACATACTATTTGTCTAGATTCCTTTGTCTGCCTGACTTTTCTTATTATTGTGAGAAATGTGAGTTTGATTAACAGTGTATCACTAGGGAGTGTCAGGAGGCTTGTCTTGGCCACCATCTTCAGGCTCACACACTGGAAGATGTAAGAAAATTGATAAACATATTTGTCTTGTTTCTTCTCCTCTTTCTTTTTATATATAAAGAGAGTCTTTATATATATATATATATATATATATATATATATATATATATATATATATATATATATATATATATATTATATATATATGCGAACAAGCCTGAATGGTCCCCAGGACAATATGCAACTGAAAACAATTAGTTATATATATATATAATATATATATATATATATATATATATATATATATATATATATATATATTATATATATATATATATATATATATATATATATATTAATATAAAGAAACTCTCTCTCTCTCTCTCTCCTGTCCCCTAGAAACTCATTTATTTGTCGAGCTTATTATTTGTATCCATTAGGAATAAGCTAAAATATAATTCGATGTAACGATCATCTTGAGGTTATCTTGAGGTTATCTTGAGATGATTTCGGGGCTTTTAGTGTCCCCGCGGCCCGGTCCTCGACCAGGCCTCCACCCCCAGGAAGCAGCCCGTGACAGCTGACTAACACCCAGGTACCTATTTTACTGCTAGGTAACAGGGGCATAGGGTGAAATAAACTCTACCCATTGTTTCTCGCCGGCGCCCGGGATCGACCCCGGGACCACAGGATCACAAGCCAGCGTGCTGTCCGCTCGGCCGACCGGCTCCCTAGTGACATCATGACAGGATCAGGATGAACAAGGAGCGAATTGTGTGTTAAAGTTTCCATCTGGTCAATTGACATGATTTCTGACCAGATGTTCATCTGGTCAGCTGAACATGCAACGTGTAACTGCATGTTCAGCAAACGTCTTCTGCATGCGACTCATTCTAGGAATGAATGATCCCTGGTGGAGTAAAGTTCTTGAGAAAGGCACAGCCAGCTTGCGGCTCTTGATGACTGAGCGCCTTGTGTTGTAACTGCCAACGCCTGGTTGTCCACTAAGTTAAGCATTGACAACATGTGCCTTGTAGCTGAGATACCAGAATTTTGTCTTTTTAATAGAAAGAGTCGCACAGAAATACAGTTGAGTAAAATATAGCTCCATACATATTTGTAAATGTATTAAATATTATAATGAACTAAATGACTAAAATAGTCACTGTATTAAACTGTTAATATTCGAAAAGCGGAGCCTAAGAGCTGACTCTCAAACCTACAAGGCCAAGCGAGTGAGTACACACACTCAACCAGTCTCTCAACGACCATATTTTACACTCTGATTCTCGTAAATCATTGCAAAGGAAGAGAAAAAGCTGGCGAGAATTGCAGGGCTTACTTTTTTGCAACATTTGTCCCATATATCAGAGGGAAGGGGGGAGGGAGATCGCTTACCTTCTCCAGGGAGTAGTTAGGACAGATTAACTCCCTTGTGGGGGTGACTCTTTTTGTTGAGAACTCACTCAAGCTCTCTCTTGCTCTCTCTCTCTCTCTCTCTCTCTCTCTGTCTCTCTCTCTCTCTCTCTCTCTCTCTCTCTCTCTCTCTCTCTCTCTCTCTCTCTCTCTCTCTCTCTCTCTCTCTCTCTCTCTCTCTCTCTCTCTCTCTCTCTCTCTCTCTCTCTCTCTCTTTCACACAGAAAGAGAGAGAGAGGGAGAGAGAAATAGAGAGAGATAAGAGTAGAGCTTTTAATAATTATGAACATCAGTCTTCACACTCTAAATCTCATAGAGTATAAAAACTTTATAGAGAATTAAGGATTATACTCCTAGACTATAAAGACTTTATAGAATATAAAGTATTATACTCCTAGAGAATAAAGACTTTATACAGTATAAAGTATTATACTCCTACAGAATAAAGATTTTATATCTGGCTCCTGTAAAGTTCATTAACCGTTCTTTCATTTACAGTGTGGCAAAATACTGAGGACTTTCGCCCACAGAAAAATAACAAATCAAGGATTGATGACATGTGATGCCTCTGTTTGACTCAACAAATCTCAGATTGTGAAAAATAACGCCCATTTTACTGATATTTGGAATTTAATAGTTTTGGAAACATCGTTTTTATCAAAAACGATTGCTGCAGTATGTATATAATGGATGTACTCAGAGGTCAAAAAATTATTTTTAACCTGAAAATATTTGTATGTACGTTCAGTGTCAGACAATAAAGAGGATCAGGTATCATATTAGGTAGAGAGGGAGTGAGGGGCCCCTCACGTTAGCTGTGAGGTTTTCACTACCTGTGGAGGCGAAGGAACCATGTGATTTCGCTCTCTCATTTCTAAATGATTTATCAACCTATTGTTAACACACATAATTTTCAATGCTAAACCAAAAACGCATAACCTAACCTACCGTAGGTTCAATTGTCTGATAAATTACACTTGAAAGCCCATTTAGACTGTGGGAGGGTTTGGGGGACGGTCGCAGTTTGGGCAAGCAGTAAGTTGACTTAAGTAATAAGTCCTGTGAGATATAGGTCCTGTGAGATATAAGTCCTGTGAGATATAGGTCCTGAGAGATATAGGTCCTGTGAATGCATTTCAGTATGCACTCGCTTGGGTGCGTCCCTAAGATACAGAGCAAGCATTACCTCTCTGGATCACGACACTGAGGCGCTGGAACAGAAAACTAGCCGCTCTTGGGTCTTAAGTTAACCTAATGTGTTCCTCATCCACTTCTTTTAGGAACCTAAGTGGACATTTACCCCAGGCATCCAGGGGGTCTCAGAGCCTATTGGCACGAACCTGTAACAATGTTCCAGGTCCCTGTACCTATTATTTTTCAGGGTCTCCCTGTTAGTGGGCAGCGTCACCACTCTCTGCTGTCCTGTGAGGTAGACAGGGGTAGTCCTACATTGGACCACGTGTAGTCCCAGATCGTATGGGACTACACTTGTAGTCCCATACGACCTGTTTACCATCCCACGTATGCCAGCCAATATGTGTATATCTATACTCAGGCTGTATATGTTTGGAATAGCTCAGTGCTTTCTCCTTATGATTAACCACTAAGTATACCTAGGCGTATATCTGTTAGTGTCTTTAAATTGTACGTATAAGTCAATGAGAAAATATCTGTATATTTGACTCTGGGTGTGAGTCCTTTTATTCTAGGCGTATATTCTAGTACATTAAATGGTTCGGTTATGAGTTCGTTCTCATACTTAGGACATCAACTGAAGTGTATGTCAGCTGTTCAAAACACTTACCACACACTAGGCCTATTAAATAGGCTGCGATAGGGGAAAGGGTTTCCTAATCAGACACACATTTACCATCTATCTCATCTATTCCACTAATGAACTGTTTTGCATTTTTTCCCCTTTATGTTCACTGCTTTTTTATGCTTTCTCATCTACGTTTTGTTTTTCTACTGTATCTCTGTTTTAGTTTTTTTTTTAAATTATTTCTCCTCCTTTCTTCTCCACATGATTCTTCTATTTCCTTCTCCTAATTCTTATTTATCTTCACTTCTGTTCCTGCTCCTCCTACTTCTCCTCCTTCTTATTCTTCTCCTCCTCTTCCTCCTCTTCCCTCCTAAGTCCCACTGAGGATTGAAAAAAATAAATACAAACACTAAAGATGAAATATTTAATTACACAATTTTTTTTTACAAAAATACAAAATATCCCATCCAATAACATCCAGAGGCGTTTTGTTTTCTTTCTTATTCGTCCTGGGAGAGACAGAAACCAAGTGAGAGAGATAATATTGTCTCTCGTTCGTCCAGGGAGAGACAGAAACCAAGAGAGAGAGAGATAATATTGTTTCTCGTTCATCCTGGGAGAGACAGAAACCAAGAGAGAGAAAGATAATTTTATCTCTCGTTCGTCTTGGGAAAGACAGAAACCAAGTGAGAAGGACATATTATCTGCGAGCTCTTGGAAGCATGTATATATTTATGTATATTTATATATGTATATATATGAGATCGGCAATGTCAAAGTTTTTATTTATCTATTTATTAAGACTTAAAATGCTAAGTTTAAAAGATCCCTAAAAAGTACGACACTGTGGATAAGATTAGAAAATGGGAGAAAAAACAATTGTGCTCTTCTAAGGTTATATACAATGGGTTAACAGGTGTTAGTAGTGGTGGTGGTAGTGGTGGTGGTAGTGGTAGTGGTAATGGTGGTTGTAGTGGTGGTGGGGGTGTTGTTGGTGGGTGTGGTGGTGGAGGGAGTTGAAGTTCGAAAGAAGAGGGTGTGTGTGTGTGTGGTAGAATTGGTGGGTTTGGGTGTGGTGAATTGATGCGTATGGGTGTACCGGCGGTAATTGTGGTAGTTTTGGGAGAGGAGGTGCTGCGTGGTATTGCTTGTGGCTTTGGTGGTATACCTTGAACATACCTGAAGAGGGTTTCAGGAGTTCTTCTTAGACCTCCCGGAACCCGGCCTGAGGCCAGACACGACTTGTCAATACTGAGGGTAGTGGTTGTCGTGGTGGTGGTTGTCGTGGTGGTTTTTGATTGCCGTTGTGTAATGGGTGTTTGTAGTGTATGCGTTTAGCGTGGTTGGGATTGTGTTCAGTGTGATTGTATAAGAAGTTAATTGGTTATTCAAGGGGGGCTTCTTTAGGTTTAAACTCTTGCAAAATATTATTTGCAAGTATGTTTGCTTGCAGTCTTGGCAAAGATATTTGATTCACTGTTATTTCTCGCGTTTATGACACAGTTTGTGATACAGATTCCAACACTGTCTTTAACACAGGTTGCAACTTTGGTTGCAACATAGGCTGAGGCTGCAGTCTATGGGTAAGTTGCACAAGATACGAGTGCGTATCTGGGTGCATGAGTGCGTTCTTAGCGTCAGTGAACGCATCACCGTCACCAGCATCGTCTCCTCGTCACAAATTACATGCATTATGCGTTCCGGTTTTGTAATTCGATAAATTGTATCTTAAAACAACTTAACTAACCTTGTTATAATTTAAATTCATCTTATAATGACGCTAATACACCTTAAAATGACTCAAATCCATCTAATATTGACCCAAATGCATCTTATAATGACACTAATACATCTTAAAATGACGCAAATTCATCTTATAATGACACAAATGCATCTTTTAATGACGCAAATGCATCTTTTAATACGCTAATACATCTTATAATAATGTAAGTGCATCTTTTAATGACGCAAATGCATCTTTTAATACGCTAATACATCATATAATAATGTAAGTGCATCTTATAATGACGCAAATGCATCTTGTAATGTCTCAATTAATCATCGAATGTCACAAATTTAGTCAGGAAAAAGCAGCAACAGATGATAATGACTTAAATCCATTATATAATAAGATTTTTTCATGTCATCGTAAATGTGTCCATTGATAACCAAAATGCATTTTATAAATAAGGTGGTATCTCTTATCTTCATATGTGATGGAATATATCTGTTTGTCCAAGGTTGTAGGCCAGATGCTTGAGGCTAGTCTCATTAAGCTTTGCAGGGTGACGGGTGCGTGTTGGGGGAGTGTCAAGGGTGGCTCAGAGATAACCCTATTGCCCCCCCCCCTTTTTAAGGGAAGTTGGTTCCCATGGCGAACTCCCTATAATGAAGATGTCGGACGTGAAACGTTGGTATCCAAACCCATAGAATTTCGTGATTAATTTGTAATTGATATTTGACATTGAGTTTTGATATTCACTTTGAAGGATAGATCACTGGTATATTCCTTAAAAGATATAACGTTGACTTTTGCCTTTAACTTTAAAAGTTATAAAATGAATTTTAGTTTTTACTTTAAAAGTTTCATGCTGAATTTGACTTTTGACTTTTAAAATTTATAAAATGAAATTGATTTTCTATGCTCAAAATGTATAAAATGAATTTGACTTCGTACTTTTTAAAGCTATAAAGTGAATTTGACTTTAACCTTGCCAATTAAATCACTGACTGTGGTAGTGCATACTAAACTGGTACCATGGTAGAGGTTATGAAACTCTGATGACATATGGCGGGTACTGACGCCATGGTGGCGCTCCCGCTTTGGGTATTTTCATTTTGACGTGACTGCTTAAATGATGGCAGTCGATGGGAGCCGGTCGGCGTAGCGGAGAACACGCTGGACTTGTGATCCTGTGGTCCCGGGTTCGATCCCGGGCGCCGGCGGGAAACAATGGGCAGAGTTTCTTTCACCCTATACCCCTGTTACCTAGCAGTAAATAGGTACCTGGGTGTTAGTCAGCTGTCAAGGGCTGCTTCCTGGGGGTGGAGGCCTGGTCGAGGACCGGGCCGCGGAGACACTAAAGCCCCGAAATCATCTCAAGATAACCTCAAGATGGCGTCCTGGCGTTCCTGCTTTGAATGATGGTACACTGACGTTCCTGCTTGGATGGGGACTCTATATACCATCCGGTCGGATCTTCAGCTGCCGCGTTATTAATCACGATGCTTCTTTCACTTGTGAGACACAAACTCGCTGGCTTCAAGGCAGTGGGATTAAGATGTTAATTTTTTTTTAAATAAAATTTCTTTGGTGGTTCGATGCACAAAGATGAATATCTGTTCTAGTTTAAGTGTAAGAAATACATTTACACTATTGTATTGAGTTACAGTGATGGAGCGAAAGCGAGATAGTATGATGACAGTATATAAAGTATTATGACAAAAGATAATGTATATATTATACATTATAGATAGTAGGAAATCCAAAATAGAGACAATGATATGGTTTGCAACAATATTGCAAACTAAGATAGTGTAAAAAATGACCAGAGTATGACTGATCCTGTCAACACTACCATAATGGGACCTGGAGTGGAGGAAAGAAGAGCTGGCCACTGATCCTGTCAACACCCCTTGACATGGAGCTCACCAGACCTGTCAACGCCCCGGTACTATAGTTACCCCTGTGGCCACTATACCCAGATTTTAATCCTTATAACCAAGGGGTGGAAGAGAGAGAGAGAGAGAGAGAGAGAGAGAGAGAGAGAGAGAGAGAGAGAGAGAGAGAGAGAGAGAGAGAGAGAGAGAGAGAGAGAGAGAGAGAGAGAGAGAGAGAGAGAGAGAGAGAGAGAGAGAGAGAGAGAGAGAGAGAGAGTGTCTCAAAATTTGCCACTCTGGACCTGGTCTCCTCGCTCACATCTTGTGATAAATCGGAACTCAATACTCGTAAAGTTGGCCAAGCGAGGCTCTCGCCACCATGAGTGTCTAGAAAATATTCTGCCCCAACCCCCCACCACCAACCCCTCCTTTCACTCGCGAAAAAGACTCCATGAATACATGATCTAGATATTATCTGCAAAGTCAGCCTTGATACACACGAGGGAGATGATACTGGAGTTCTTCAGCTCGACGCGAGCTGGAAATATATGTATAGATCAATTAATTTAAATTGAAAGAGACACCTGTCCCCATATACCTGAAGCGCTTCCGATACATGTGGGTGATAGTCTCAAAATATAGCAACCAGCTGTACATCAGCTGGTGCAGCGGTAGCACGCTTGCTCCTACACCCTAGCCAGCATTATGGATTGGGGGGGTTCAACCACCCCCTCCTCCCTTCCACCAGAATTTGACAATTGGGCATTGATCCTTAACTGTCTGCTCCTATTCACCCAACATGAATTGGGGGTCTTTGAAGTAAGCCGATTGGCCGAACGTGATCCAGGAAAACCAAGATGGGGTGAGAGTCTAAGATGAGGAAGGAAGAACTTCCTTCCCACAGATTGCATATATATATATATACATATATATATATATATATATATATATATATATATATATATATATATATATATATATATATATATATATATATATATATGACATATATATATATATATATATATATATATATATATATATATATATATATATATATATATATATATATATATATATATATATGAAAAGCACTTGAAAAAGATACGAGGACAAAGAAGGAGCTAGGCTATGAAGGCAGCGTACCCTCTAAGGTAATGATAATTACCCTAGTTAGAGGGTAATCGTTGGAGTGAGATGATTGGGTTCTGGAAAGCAAGAGTCGTTTGTCATACTCGGAGTTATGGTCTTCTGACGTGTTTATTTAAAGATGCAATAAAATAGTAACCAAAGGGAAAGGGGGCCACTGGTCCTATCAACACTTCTTTTACGACTGATCTAGGGGCCGTTGGTGCTCCCAACACCTCGCTACTAATGACCTGTCAACGCTCCAGTACTTACAGGAACAACCGTGGACATCTTCAAGAGGAAACTAGATTGTTTCCTTCAAGGAGTGCCGGACCAACCGGGCTGTGGTGGGTATGTGGGCCTGCGGGCCGCTCCAAGCAACAGCCTGGTGGACCAAACTCTCACAAGTCAAGCCTGGCCTCGGGCCGGGCTTGAGGAGTAGAAGAACTCCCAGAACCCCATCAACCAGGTGGTAGTTCCCCCTGTGGTTACTAGACCTATCATCGCTCCAGTTCTAGTTCCCCTGTGGTTATTGGACCTCTCAACGCTCCCTAACTTGCAACATGATGTGAATTAATTTTAATTAATTAAATTAGATTCAAACATTTGTATTGTACACCTGCGTTGACCATCTTCAATATCTAAAGTGACCATCTAAGACGAACATCTGTGTGGGTGAGCATCTGTATTAGACATGTGTTCGTATTGACTGTATGACAAAAATGAGGTTTCAATATTTGCATAAATGAGTAAAGATTGTAATTGTTATTTAGAAATACAGTGAATCCTCTTCACAGTCAATTCAGAAATACAGTGAATTCGACGCCTCAACAATGAAAAAATTAGATTTTTTTTATATAATTTTATGGTTAGGCATATTAAACGTCACTATAGAAATATTTACTATGAGAAAACTAGCAAATAGCATTTAAATTAGCTATTGGCTTCGTGGTGGCCGAAGGCTGATTTAAGAAGCCTTGAGAACAGTGTCTCCTCCTCCGAGACACTTGGCAAACAGGAAACGAACACACAGCAAGTACACATGTGTTGTTGTTAAATTGTGTGTTTGTTTTGAGAGGTGGTAGGTGGTGTGTGGTTGGGGGGGGGGGGAACGGTTGGAATGGGGTAAGAGTAGGGAAGAATGAGAATATAAATATGTAGGTTTATACACATATTTCATATATTTATATGTAAGGACCCATCGGGCAACGTGAGCGTACGTAGCGAGAGGAACGAAGAGTATGATGATGAGTATGATGATGAGTAAGTATGATGATGAGGGAGTTAGTTATGTAGGATTGTTTCTTATTAAGGTGGATCCTTGAAGTAGATCCTCCAAGTGGGTCTTTAAAGTGAATCCTGCAAATAGATCTTTCAAGTAGATTTTTCAAGTGGATCTTTAAGATTGATCCTTGAAGAAGCTCCTTAAAGTAGATACTTGAAGTGGATCGTTGAAGTGGATACTTGAAGCTGATCCTTGAAATAGAGACTTAGTGTAGATCCTTGAGATGGATCCTTGAAGTAGATAACTGAAGTTGACCTTTGAAGTTGACCCTTGAAGTTGATCCTTCAAGAGTAGTGTTAGAGTGGATCATTGAAATAGATTATTGAGGTGGATCTTTGAGATGGATCCTCGAAATAGTTCCTCGAAGTGGATCCTCGAAATGGATCCTTGAGGTGGAGCAGGAAAGAGGCTTTTGGAAGTTGTTGAATGATGCTATGGGGATTTAGGATGGAAAGTGGGTATATTGAGATCGAAGAAGAAAATGGGTACTTAATCGTTGAATCCATAACAGTGTGTGTGTGTGTGTGTGTGTGTGTGTGTGTGTGTGTGTGTGTGTGTGTGTGTGTGTGTGTGTGTGCAACACACGAGGGAGGGCGCGGAGACGGACGCCTTCAGGAGAGACGCAAGAATGTGCTGTAGAACTACATCTCCAGATGTAAGGGGGAACCAAGGCGTTCTTACGACTTAAAAGCAGGACATTGTCTTCCCAATGAAGAAGACTAGGACTGGGTCTTCCCAATCTCTTAATTCAACGTGAACTGCTTTCAGCACACCAAACGCCACATCTACCTGTCGCTACTTGCAGATACGATCATGACCTAGCAGTCGTTCACCAGCCGTTCTTTCTTATTTCAGCAGTTCAGTGCTGAAATTATTCGCTCTCGAGTGCTCACTGTTCGTCGGAGAGGCCTCCCGGAGAGTATGTTCCGGCGTGGGTTGATCTGAACGTCCCAGACTGAAGCCATGGACCAGCAACACGAATCAACGTCACATGTCAGATTTGACCACTTCGTAAACAAGGAAGGTCGATATTAGATGCCAGATTAAGGCCAGGCCGCACCACCCACCACAACCCTCGTGGAAAGGTGTTGTGTTCGGTTCTATTGCAGTATAGCAATGGTTTTCAACTAGGAGGATGAACGCCTTGTTCTAGGGGAAAACACATTGGGATCACAAGGCGAATGCAGTCTTGTGCTGAGAATATGTCACCTCCCCTCTTCCCTTTCTCCTATAAATTGTATTTACGCTTGACGAACGCTCAAGAATCCAAAATAATGTGCATCGTTAACCCTTAACTACATTTATTTAAACGAATTGCGGTAGTTAAGTAAAAACTGTATCGTCACATAACCCACTAGGGAAGGAAACCCATTTCATTAAACATTAATATCTTTTTCTTTTACCTTTCCATAATTTTACCCATTATTCCAACTCATAAGACTCCTAAAATGAATAAAGGGGGATGTTTCTTAATTGTTTTAATTGAGCAGCTTAAGGGTTTAAGGTATACGAAGAGCACCTCTCTCACCCGAAGACGTCTTGAAGAAGGCCAAGACTGTGCCCGGGGTCTGTGGTAGCGCTGCTGAGATAATAAAGTCCAAGACATCTCATTGAGCTTAAATAAGGTTGTTGGTGCTAGATAGTAGTGATAAGAGAAATGTTCTCCAAGAATGACATGTTTACCTATTTCAATGTTAAGTCAATCGTGCTCTAGGGTTGGTGAGTGTCGAAGGAGTCTCAAGGGGAACAGAGAATATATATATATATATATATATATATATATATACATATATATATATATATATATATATATATATATATATATATATATATATATAAATAGTAAAAATCCTTACATATTTTATGTTCAACAATCTACAAAATAGCCCTCTAACTCTCCACATTGCCTTCATCTCCAAATTTTCCTTAAGTTTTGATTCTTGCTTTACACTCGTAGTTCCTGTATTGTGTTACGGAACCTGGAAGCATTTGATGGCTGACGCAAGTAACACACACGACCCCTCATGGGGTAGTTAACACACGCCCCCTCATGGGGTAGTTAACACACGACCCCTGATGGGGTAGTTAACACACGCCCCTCATGGGGTAGTCTGACATGGACCACACGAGCTAGCAACAAACACCCCTCAGGACACACACACTGGGACGACCACACTACACCAATGCGTCAAAAACTCACAGTAAGCGAAGTTGCGTCAAGTATCATATTACATCTTAGATAACAATTCCTTATAGAGTGTTCTGGATCCTTATTGATATCACCGGATGTCATCATCGTGAGTCAATGAATTAGTGTGCAGTCTGAAGCTCTTCGGGGTCACAATTATGCTCGGTGTCTTGGGGGCATCTTGCAGATCACGGTGAAGCTGGCTTGCCTGTTCGAAAAAAGACTTGAGTTGCAAACGAGACCTCCGATCTCAAGTCAGAATGTCCTGACCTGACACTTGGCAACTACTTGAGCTTTAACTGTTCCTGTCTTCACACTCAAGTATCGAAAAACGTTCTCCCCGAAGAAAACGTAAACACACATCACCAAGTTCTTCAGGAACGACTTGACGAGTGGAAGGAGCCGCCCTCCAGGCACACCAGGTTCACCAAGACCTTCACCACCAC
>NC_091181.1:35523435-35533435 GCF_040958095.1 Procambarus clarkii
CTGTTCTCTCATGTGGCCAAACGTGCAAAATACAGGGTACTAAAACACCGAACCCAACCCACCTACCTAACCTAACCAAACAAAGCACGAAAAACGAGGATTTTGAGGACTATACCAGTCTTCTAATATTTTGACGTGTAAATCCCCTAATCCCACTGCCTTTTTGTGTGTAAATCCTCTAACCCCATTGCCTTTTAGCGTCTAAATCGTCTAATCCCACCGCCTTTTGACGTCTAAATCCCCTAATCCAACCGCCTTTTGATGTCTACATCCCCTAATTCCACTGCCTTTTTGTGTATAATCCCCTAATCCCACTGCCTTTTAGCGTCTAAATCACCTAATCCCACCGCCTTTTGGCGTATAAATCCTCTAAACCCACCGCCTTTTGACGTATAAATCGCCTAATCCCACCGCCTTTTTTGTGTATAAATCCTCTAATCCCACTGCTTTTTGGAGTCTAAATCCCCCAATCTCACCGCCTTTTTTGTGTATAAATCCTCTAATCCCACTGCTTTTTGGAGTCTAAATCCCCTAATCCCACCGCCTTTTGACTTGAAATCCCTTAATCCCACCGCCTTTTGACTTTAAATCCCCTAAGGCCAAAAACTATATGTACTAAAATGTACTAAACTAAGCAAAAATTAATTGTACTAAAAATCTATACGCGGTTCGCAAAATTGACGCCATGTCCCGTTTTCTATTCACGGGTCCTCGGGTAGGTTAGGTCTCCTTGAGATGATTTTGGGGCTTTTTAGTGTCCTCGCGGCCCGGTCCTCGACCAGACCTCCACCCCTAGGTCTTGCTAATTTAGTACATCAGTTTAGTGACGTTTGTGATCGCTCGAGGCGACGGGCTGAGTCTTCATAGTACGTCTTATCGTGGACGTTGGGGACCATAGCGTATAAAACTAGGCGCAGTATAGTTGAGAGGACAGGTTGCAATGCAACATGTTGATGCGTTACATCAACGCAACACTGTGTGTGTGTGTGTGTGTGTGTGTGTGTGTGTGTGTGTGTGTGTGTGTGTGTGTGTGTGTGTGTGTGTGTGTGTGTGTGTGTGTGTGTGTGTGTGTGAGTGTGTGTGTGTGTGTGTGTGTTGCACAAGTATTTTCACCAACAACCTCTTGCTTCCTACACAACAGTTAATATCACTCAACACGCAATAATCTTACCTAGAAAACCGTAAAATTCCTCACTCCCCAATCCCCCCCTTCCCCCCTCCCTCATAAAAAAAAGGAAAACAATATATCACAAGAGCCGCTGCCTCATCTCTCATGCTGTCAGACGCGACGAGTGTGAAATGCTCACGAAAGCGGATAAACTTCCAATTCCTTATTCATGCAAGAAACTAATATTTTTTTTTTCCCCTTCACAAGTTGCTTGGCAAACGGAGTTTACTTCTGTTATTTTTGGGGAAAGGTTTTATTAATTTTTTCCGCGTGTGAGGTTGTGTTATCGTGTGACGTGTTATCGTGCAAGACTCCAATGGCGAGTGAGATTGCTGTCAATTCGGCCGTCAACGAGAGCATTAGAGAAAATTTCTGATTTAATTTATGAGGTCTCCTTGTAGACAGAGTGAAACTAAACCCTGAATGAGGGAGACAGGTAGGAACTGAAGTAGGAAAGAAAATCAAGAATATGAGGTGTAAGGAAGGGTGGGAGACAGGGAGGAAAGGAGGAGAGAATATGAATGTTGATAAGTGTCAATAAGTGTCTGAGAAAGTGAAGCTTTCGACTTCTAAGTGTGTCCAGAATGGGTGGTAAAGACAGAGTGAGAGAATGAGGGAGGTGAGTGAGGAATGATAATGAGGATGAAGAGTGTGAAATGAGAATGAGTGAGGAATGAAAATGAGTGAGGAATGAGAATGAGGTTAGGTGAATGAGGAATGAGAACGAGGGACGTGAATGAGGGGGGGATAAAGTGTGGACAAAGACAAAAGGGTATAATTACTATATTAGCAAAGTCGAAGGAGTGTAGCAAGGGAATAAGGAAAAGAGAAACAGGCCAAGAAAAAAAGGAGAGAGAGAGAGAGAGAGAGAGAGAGAGAGAGAGAGAGAGAGAGAGAGAGAGAGAGAGAGAGAGAGAGAGAGAGAGAGAGAGAGAGAGAGAGAGAGAGAGAGAAAGAGAGAGAGAGAGAGAGAGAGAGAGAGAGGTATATATAGAGAGGTGAAAAGCAAGAGTTTAATACTACCAACGTGAGAATCCGGCCAGAGCAATATCTTCACGACAGAATCCCCCCCCCCCCACCACCACCCCTCACCACCCCCCAATTCCCCCCTCTCATAACCCTCCCCCCCTCCACCACACCGCCTTCAAATCCTCGTAATATCACTGAAGTTTTACTCAGCAAATAAACGGCGCCTTCCCCACCTTGGGCCTGCGTCGTCGGCCTCCCTCGCGCCATGCAGCCTTGATGGACGGGTTCCTCCGTCGGGATTTAGGGTTTCTGGAGAGACAGATACCCCCAGAAATTGTCTGGTAGAGGTGCAGGGGGATGGAGGATAGGAGGACTGCGGAGCGAGGCTCGGTAGGCGACTGATTGTGGCCAGAATTTGACTGGGAATGCTGCGGTAGAATGATACGTGACAGGGGGAAGGAAAAGGAGTGTGATAAGGGAAAGGGGAAAGGAACATTGGCAGAGGGACGCTGTACACAACAGATGGGGGAGGGAGGGAGGGAAGGAGGGAGGTGGAAGTGGCGAGGGGAAGGGGGGGGGGGGTATTATATGCTTAACTTGAGCAAACACAAAAATATAAATTGATGACATAGAATTTCTTGAGTGTGTGTTTGTAGCTTAACCTCAGCATTGTCTCACAGTTCGGTGCTTAAGGGGTGCGGATCCTTTGACGGTTTTAAGTATTCTCGTATCGGCTCATTAGTTCACGTTGAACGATTTCTTATTTTAGTCAGTAGAAATGTCGGGTTTTAACGTTCTCCAGTTTCTTATATGCTGCCAAGGGCTTCCTGTCTACGAGTGCCTCTGGTGTTAGGTAGATATATCTACTTGTAGATATTTTCCCTTTATTTTTTTCCATTGCTGTAGTTGCTTTCCCCACATGAGGTGTAGCTCCCCTTCTGGGCTCTTGTCTTTCTTCCCTAGCTGCATTGGCTCGCGGGGGTTGGACTCTAATAGCCATTTGTCTGGACACAACTGGAATTTATTAATATAGGTTCGTCACCATTCCCACCACCACACAGTAACCACCACCACCAGACAGTAACTACCACCACCACACAGTAACCACCACCACCACACAGTAACCACCACCACCACCACACAGTAACCACCACCACACAGTAACCACCACCACCACCACCACCACCACACAGTAACCACCACCACACAGTAACCACCACCACACAGTAACCACCACCACACAGTAACCACCACCACACAGTAACCACCACCACCACCACCACCACCACACAGTAACCAAGGACTGTCAGGTCCGTCACTGTTCCAGCTTATTGAAGATAACTCTCATTACTTCGGCACGTGACCAGTTTAGTGGTGTGCGGCCGCTGGACTGGTGGTGGTGGTGGTAGTGGTGGTGGTGGAGGGCCTGCCTGTGAAGTTGGTGCTGGTGGAGAGGCTATCTCTGATGGTGGTAGTGGGGGGCTGCCTCTGATGGTGGTGCTGGTGATGGACTGTTAAAAATGTTAAAAAAATGATGACAAAGGTTAAAAATGACATTTTTAAACTTTATCATTCCGGGAACATCGACAAAATCTCGTAGACTTGAGGCAAAATGAAATCCACACAAGTTATACTCCATCTATCATCATTCTATTATACAGGACGAACCACACGTCTATGGGTCATCCAATAATGTTAGCAGACATCTAGATGTTACCACTGCTAGGTTTAGATTCGGCTACAATTACCTCTGTCAGTTTGTAACATCTGCTGATGTAGACTTGACCAAATGTAAACTCTGTCAGCAGAACTATTCGCATTCCTTGTGGCATTATATAATGGAATGTAAATAAATCGCGGAAATTCATAGATAAAACTATCAATGGAGTCCAAGAAATGTTTAAGTACTTCATTCATGATGATATACTGACAGGAATCTTAGCGAAGTATCAAAAATTTCCTTACTGAAGGTGCAACCTGCACATGACTGTAAAGCTGCCGCCCAGTTGGGTGGGTGTGGAGCACATGACTTTAAAGCTGCCGCCCAGTTGGGTGGGTGTGGAGCATATGACTGTAAAGCTGCCGCCCAGTTGGGTGGGTGTGGAGCACATGACTGTAAAGCTGCCGCCCAGTTGGGTGGGTGTGGAGCACATGACTGTAAAGCTGCCGCCCAGTTGGGTGGGTGTGGAGCAAGACTAGTAACTTTGTGACTCACCATAGATGTAAAGTGCCTTGTATAGTGACTGTTGTGAGCCTCTTGTTGAATCACTTGTGATATAAAAATATAATCGATGTGTATATGTATTTGTGTAAATGATTGTATATATATGTGCATGTATACATTACCAATTGTGTAACTAGCGTTAAAAGATTGTTATTTGCTTAGCTAAACGAACTAGAGGGTTCAGTTCCTGAACCCATTATGTGCCTATGTAACCCTTTCCACCACCGCCCACGGGATGGGTATGGGGGTTGCATAAGAAAGAATCATATCATCAATGGTATTCGTCGAAGATCACTTATTAATTTTTTTTAACGTTTCATCGTCTTCGGGATGAGGAACGACTGAATCTTTCCATTATAATTGGGCTCCTCTGGGTTGATGTGGCTTGTGTCATTAGCTCACAATTTCTACCAGTCAGTTGATGTATATTTTGTGCAGAAGTTTCATGATTTATGCCAGCCTGGGTTTGGCGTTATTTATATGTTTTTTTTTTTTTGAGTAGTGTCCGCCTGGGGTTGAAGTTCCTTGTAGCTGGGGTTGCTGCGTTGTGCCAGGCTGGACTGCTGGGGTTGTCTGTGTTTCAATGCTTTTCTTTAACTGGTAGCCTGGCCTGGATTTGTTTGAGTAAGGAGGGGTTACCGTATTCCTATTTTGGGTTGTAGACGCTTGTGCTGGAGTTGTGATTATCGATATTACAACTCCGCCAGGAAAACTTAACAGTTTGGAAATTATTGGCTGCTAAAAATAGTCCGGATAAAACAAAATATGGTAATTTTTTGGCAATTTTGTTTTTAAATGCAAAGCAAATATACTTGTACTTGAGTTGCAAGGTCATGAGTGGAGTATGAGTACGTCTGAGGCTAAGTCTAGCTGCGAGAAGTATTTCCTAACAGTCAGTCCACTCTACTGCTACTCTGGTGTTGCTGCCTCAGCAGACACAGCAGTTGTGGCAGCAGTTCCAGCAGGAGCATCAACAGCTAAATATGATGATGATGATGAATGGGAGGTGAAATGGGAAGAGAGAAATTGTATATTGAGAAGTGGAGACGTGATGGATGAGGAGAAGGGGACGAATGAGAGATAAAAGAATCTGATAACGAAGATAAACGGCGTAAATGGAATTAAGATCGTTTAACTGTAAAAAAAATTAACGAGAAGAGATGAACAGGAGGGAGGAGAAATAAAAATAAGAGAGAGAGAGAGAGAGAGAGAGAGAAAGAGAGAGAGAGAGAGAGAGAGAGAGAGAGAGAGAGAGAGAGAGAGAGAGAGAGAGAGAGAGAGAGAGAGAGAGAGAGAGAGAGAGAGAGAGAGAGAGAGAGAGAGAGAGAGAGAGACGGATAATGAAGTAATCGAATGGAAGACGGATGAGGACAGCAGGATTCCCTGCAGAGACGAGAATGGAACACCTGGTAAAAATATTTATAGTTTTTTTAGAGCATTATATATTTTTAAAGTTTTGTCTTGGTGGTCTATGTTTGTGGCACAGTGGTAGGAAATATTTGTGTCACAGACGTAAGGAACATTTGCACCACATTGGTATAGTGACTGTTACACAGGCAGTTACAAAAAACTTGAAACAAGTTCCTTGTTACAGGTTACAAGGAACATATAACAAGACTGTTACAGGTTCGTGCCATACTCATTTTAATATGTATCAGTAGTCAACTGAAGCGCGAGAGGCGGGACCCAAGTGCCGAAGCTCAGCCCCACAGGTACAGCAAGACGAGTATATAATCACTCGCGAATGGTAAAGCAAACAATGAATGTGAATATAAAGTACAGACTTACTTTAAAAAACACTTTTAGAATGAATTATAATATTTAAGCTTCAGTAAACATGACTCCCAGTTCAGTGTTTAAGATAAACATGCACTTACTATAATGACAAGACAGCCACTTTAAACCTAAAAAAAAATAATAATAATGAGACGTAAATATAAAATTACAAAATCTCTTTCCCAAGAATATTACAGAACTGCAGCTCTGTAATCCTGAGGCGAAAAACTGTATAAAAAAGGCAATTGCAACAAATTCACAGCGAACCGATAAGAAATTAGAGGAATTACAACGCAACAATACACGAACGTGGAGCAATTCTGTATCAAGGAAATTACTGAGGAGCGAGAGGTGATAAGTGGGCCAGGGATGGAGCCACTAGCCACCTCGGCATTAATCACGGAACCAAGGGGATAATGACTCGAGAATACACGGCCGGAATGGACTAGGAATTGGATTGAAGGGAGAGGACACGGGTGTCGACTTGTGGAAGCCCCAAGTCTTACCCTCGAGTGAATGGCCTTTCTGGAGCACGCTAATACGTGTAGCAAGGACAGGGGGACTGTGGCCAACACGGTAGGCCGATGAGGGTAAAGCAACGGGATTAGAGAGCGTAGGAGAGAGAAAGAAGAAGAAGAGATAGAAAGAGGAAGAAAAAGAGAGAGAAAGAGGAAGAAAGAGAGAGAGACAGAATAGCACTAGACTGTAATGTATAAAAATATTGTTATGTATAAGGCCAACGTTGTATAAGTTTCCCTCCTGGCCCATTCCGTGGATAACCAGAAGTTGGCGACCACAACATAAGACGCTCAACCATTAATACCCTTGTGTTTGCTGCCTGCGCCATTCTTAAGAACATCGCTCAATCGGTTATCATTTATTGTAAGGTTGATTCGCATTTGAAACGTTTTCTCAACAAATAACTGCTCGTCAAATCGTGTCAAGCGACCACATGAAACCTAACATGATTATAACTTAACATGAATCAATTTCAGTCCTAACGATAAAACCGATAATAATTTCATGAATTAAATAGGTCTTATAAATGAAATTAATAAATGAATTAAGGTGCAGGCTTCAGATGAGCTGGTGTAAACATAATACCTTAGAACATGCAGCTTCATTACAACCATTAACCCCATTACTAATGAACCCTTGTCTAAGAGTTCAATAGTAAAGAGAGAGAGAGAGAGAGAGAGAGAGAGAGAGAGAAATATAACATATTTCTCAGAAATATAGACCATGATTTAGAAATAGCAATTCTCCAAATTTATCCAGAGATATCATTTTTAGTTTACTGAAAAAATAATATTAAGGACATATGAGCAAAGCATTGAGAGGTAATGTTCGGACCAAAATAATATAATTCCGTTAACGCACAACAGGACTCTCTACATCTCTACCTCATCAACGAAAGCTTTAGATTGGACGCACCTGGAGAGGTAGAGGCCCTTGAGCTTGTCCGGCGAGGCACACTGGATGTCCGGGGCAGCGAGGGAGGTGTTGGAGGCGCTGAGAAGTGCAGCCAACCACCGTATGGAGCAGTTACACACCAGCACATTATCACGGAGGTCGAGTCGCACCAGAGACCCCCAGGGCATGCTGGTCTCCGGGACGCTCTGGAGGCTGTTGGCGCGGAGATCTAGAGTGTGGAGGCGGGTGAGGGAGGTCAGCAGCGTCTCCGGCAAGTGTCGTATCAATGGATTATGAGAAATGGTCAATCGCTGGAGATTGTTACAGTGGCTCAGAGCCTCCGGATGAAGCGAGGCTAAGCGCGGACACCGCGAAATTTCGAGGGAAGCCAAGCGGCTTTGGCTGTGAAAGGCATCAGCCTCTACCGTGGTGAAATTGTTTTTGCTGAGAATAAGAGAGTCGAGCACGCGCAGGGTGGAGAGAATGTTCACTGGCACCTCCCTCAAGAGGTTGTCATTGAGGTTGAGCTTCTGCAGTCTGTGGAGGCGCTGGAAGGCGGAATCTGAGACGTTATCGATGTTGTTAGTTTCTAGTGAGAGAGAAGTAAGCGTCTTGGTAGTGAAGGCCTCGGAGTCGAGGCGCGTAAGGCGGTTGCGGCATAAATGAAGAGACTTGAGGCTCTTCAGGTCGTCCAGCGCCGACGACGGCACATGCCGGAAGTAGTTGTCGCAGAGGTCGAGAACGTGAAGACCTCTGAGACCCCGGAAGGTGTACTCGGCCAGGAAGTGGAGTTTGTTGTGCGCCAGCAGCAGCACGGTCAGGGAAGGCACGTCGTCCAGAACCTTCGCGGGCAAGTCGGTCATCCCGTTATGGCTCAAGTCTAACAGGTTGAGTGACACGAGGCCCTTGAAGGCCCCCGGCAACATGGTTGTGAGGTTGTTGTGAGCCAGGCGCAGCTCCTGCAGCTGCGCCTGCGCCTCTAGGTTGCCAGTGTCCAGCGATGTTAACATGTTGTGAGAGAGGTCCAGTTCCTCCAGGCGGTCGAAGAAGACGAGAGCCCCACCCACCGAGTCGATTGTATTGTGGGCGAGGTTGAGACGTCGCAGGCCGGGGTTGAAGAGGATGGGCACCACATTGAAGCTCACGCCCACACAGCGGGCGCTGGGCACGCTGTCGTCACAGTTACACACAGTTGGACAGAACGCCCGCGTCACACCCACTAGGCACGCCCACGCCAGCCACCACGCTAACATATCTGAAAATATGAAAATAATCACAATAAAATTCAATCCAAATTCAGTCTATGAATGCAAACTTAATATTATCTAATTCAGCTTCTTCCAACGACTTCATCTACGAGAACTGCATGGTCTCCTCCGGACACGGAGGAAGAGAAGACAGCGATAGTAATTACATTGTCACTAACATAAGTACAACACAGTACCTCGTAACTGTCGCCTATAATAAACAGCGAGATTAGACTCTTAAAAGGTAATCTTAAATGCCTGATCAATGCCTCGGCGTCTAATTCCAAACAGCACTGAGCAAAGTTTATCTCTCTGTTGTTTGTTGTTTAAGATTCGCTATTTGGAACAAAATGTTCCAAGTAAAACGGGCTATGGTGAGCCCGTGTATCTCTCTGTGTAGCAGGTCCTACGGTAACTGTATGACTATGTGCTTGAACAAGAACATTGAACTGGGATGTGAAGGTGGTGTCTAAGTTCTTGAATTCAGTGCAAACATTTGCTAATTTTATCTAAAATTATAGACCAAAATTAACAGAATTTGACAAACTCCTAAAAGCAATAGCCACGAAAGTGTTGAATCTCTACCTGAAGATGACCAATGGGACCAAACAACGCTCTCAGTTAAGACTCGGGGGTATAGGTACACGCAAGGCAACACAGAGGGCACTGCCGTCATTCTTATCCTCGACCAAAGATGCCAGTGAATTAGAGGGATAGATCATACTAGAGTACCTAAGAGACTCCCTTGGGATTTATGATCCCAATGGAGATATATGATCCAGCTTAATTCACTAATGAAGCTGGCCAGTGGGACACTCGTGGAAACTCTCAACTGCGACCAACCTTTCCAAACGACTGCAAACAGGCCAAATGAGTGAGCCCCATAGTGGAGAACATTGTCTCAGCAATGTTTGAAGCAGTTTCTTGGATAGTCAAAGCACGGATCCTCTCTGTGTAAGCCCCCCATACTGGCGACATCTTATTGGCTATCTCTAATTTCCCCCTTGGGCACCCTCCTGTACTCGCTTCGGCAGTACATGTACAATAAAAAATTGGGCACTCTCCTGGAACATCGGGACATTGCCGCCCCTCTCTCCACCGAACACCTGAATATCTACGGCTATGGGTCGGCAGACCATACGGTAGCCATGGTCTCAACTGTCGTAAGTCACAGGGAAAGACGGCTAGACAGGAAGTAGTCAA
>NC_091181.1:35535935-35603435 GCF_040958095.1 Procambarus clarkii
CTCAAGAAAAGAATACTGTGTGGTATAAATGATTGAGTTGCTCAACGCCTCACTGATGAGTCGAAGGGAAGGGGAATAGTGAAAAATTAAGTGAATGAAGATGGCAGGACCAAAAAGAACAAGTAGAGTTACCACTTGAAAAAAATGTGTAAAAAAAAGAGAGGGGGGAGGGGGAAGGTGAGAGATAAAATTATAATAATACAAGATCAAGGAAGAATTTAAGGAAAGAAAGCAGGCATTATACACATCAAGGGATCAAAGCCACTACTGAAAAGACCTTCCTTTTCCTTCCCTCTTACCCCTCTCTTCCTCCTTTTCCCTTTTTCCACTTTTAACAGACCGACCGCTACTTTCTGCCCCAAGCGATTTTCCCCATCACACACACACACAAAGCGGGGGGAAGAAAAATGACATGATCACTACATACAAGATTCATAGATGCACTGATGAACTGGATAATAATTAAATGTTGAAGTATTAGCAAATTGATGTTAGCTCTAGTGACAATACTGCAATCAATCATACCATAAAGTAGCTTTATTATCATAGTGCCACATTAATCCATATCCAGCATGAAGGAGTTACAGGAAATACTAGATTTTTAGATATGTAAAGCTATGTAATGAGGGATAATTGCATTGTGTTTGTACATTCGTGCATTATTTCGCTCAGAGTTATGAGTCGTGGCGTTAATGATGTTGATGACTTCTTACAGGTCACGCGATCTAGTGTAACCTGTGACCTTAAGGGTCAACAAGACCGCCCGTGTTTGACCTGCGGCAGGTCACTCCTGCGTTTGACGCCACATGTAGTCTGTCATACAGCGCTGAGGGCCCTCGTCACACAGCGCTGAGGGCCCTCGTCACCCAGCGCTGAGGGCCCTCGTCACCCAGCACTGAGGGCCCTCGTCACCCAGCACTGAGGGCCCTCGTCACCCAGCACTGAGGGCCCTCGTCACCCAGCACTGAGGGCCCTCGTCACCCAGCGCTGAGGGCCCTCGTCACACAGCGCTGAGGGCCCTCGTCACACAGCGCTGAGGGCCCTCGTCACACAGCGCTGAGGGCCCTCGTCACCCAGCGCTAAGGGCCTTCGTCACACAGCGCTGAAAACCCTCGTTACACAACAAATGTTTCCATGTCACAGATGCCAGCCTCTTGGACAGCACTGCGAGAGTAGAAAATACCGATTCTTTAGAACACCTCAGAGATGAAACAGCCGCTGTCTGCGCTGTGTTATGCAGCAGCATCTTACCACAGCAGCATCTCAAGGAGGGGAAGGGGACACAAGGTGACTATAGAGGTGTCACCTGGCTTTCACAACGAGTCTTTCATAGAACAGTATACATATATAGCCCCTTCATTTCAACAGTATATCTTCAGTATGGTTAGAACACATTACTCTAACGCTGGAATAATGGTATTATATATTAATTTAATTATAGTTTCATTATTGTCATTAACGAAACAATATTCATTAAGAATCTTGCATTTTGTTTTATAAGTAATTACTGTATCAACCCAAGTCTAAAAAGTTCACTATTTAACAGAAGGAATTTCACAATACTAATTGAAATGGGTTCCAAGGAAATATTTATACATTTTTTTAATATGATATCGAATCTTTTAAAAATAATAAGCCAATACCACTCTCGGTGTAGCAAGAAAGGTTTTTGGATCAGAAAACCGAGAGTGGTGAACCCTCCCTCTCGCTAATTTGGCTTGGAAGGGCTAATGAAACTGGATAATATTTTAATTGCAACTCATTAGGAGAGGGGGTTTCTTGATTGCTGCTGCTGCTGCTGCTGTTGCTGCTGCTGCTGGTGCTGTTATTGTTGTTGCTGGTGGTGCAGCAGTTCAAACTGCTTCTCCTCCTACTGCTGCTGTATTGGATGGCTGCTTACAGTAAACAGGTGACAGAGTGAAGAGTAACTTTACTGCTACTGATGTTGTAGTGTCTTGGCTTGTAGAGAGTAGAATGTATTTTAATTTTGATGGCTGCAACATAGCCTTTATTGAAATGGGTTTCAAAAAACAAAAATCTTTTACCGTCTATTTTGTGAAGGTCCATGTGCATTATTAGGTAAATAATGTTTAGTTATGTTAAGCAGTTCTGTTTCTAGCGATATATATACAAACTGGAGCCAGGCATCATTACATGGAACAATTTGTTAGCTATTTGGGTCATGTCCAAGTAATTTGTGTCTGTTTTTTTACAAAAATCATGTAATATTTGCATTGGTTTTAATAGATCTAAGTGAAATTTGCTCTAGTTCTGCGGCATCCACTGTATCAGAACTCTATATCTTAGTGATTTTTCACTATTGTTGGCTCATGCAAGTAATTTTTGCACTGTTTTTGGATCATGCAAGTAATTTTTGCACTGTTTTTGGCTCATGCAAGTAATTTTTGCACTGTTTTTGGATCATGCAAGTAATTCTTGCACTGTTTTTGGATCATGGAAGTAATTTTTGCACTGTTTTGGCTCATGCAAGTAATTTTTGCACTGTTTTTGGATCATGCAAGTAATTTTTGCACTGTTTTGGGCTCACACATGTAATTTTTGCACTGTTTTGGGCTCATGCAAGTCATTTTTGCACTGTTTTGGGCTCACGCATGTAATTTTTGCACTGTTTTGGGCTCATGCAAGTAATTTTTGTACTGTTTGTATACCGGGAAGGTCGTCACACGCATCCGTAGACGTAAATAATGCAGTTCTATACACCCCGAGGGTCGTCACACGCATCCGTAGACGTAAATAATGCAGGTCTTCACACCTGAGGGTCATCACACGTGCAGGTAACAAAGGCAGGTTCTCGCACACCTGCGCAAGACTTCACATGCGTGCGTAGACCCAGGTTGACTTCCAACGTTGCGTTATGTGATTTATTCTACTGTGGGACGACCTTAATATGATACAGATTTCTTTATTTTTAACGACGTGGTCGGCATCCATATATTGAAAGGAGTTCGTTGCTATCAAGATGTAAGATATTAATCCAGACCAATTCTGTACATGGTCAAAGGTAACGCATACAGGGGCATACAGGGGCATACAGGGACATACAGTGGCATACAGGGACATACAGTGGCATACAGGGACATACAGTGGCATACAGGGGCAACATTGTGAGGCTCAACAAACCCTTGGGTTATAAACCCATGGAACCACCTACTCGCTGAAGGTATAAAGGTCAACACAAAGCTTCAGTTCAAAATCTAATAAGAAAAAGTCCCCAGGAAGAATGTGGGAGACCTTTGACAAGCTGTCGGCTTCCTGTTTATTCCCTTCAAGGCCACTAGAGATAGCGGCCCTCAGGTAAATTCAGGTAAATATTGAGGAAGGTCGTTACCATCAACAACGATGGTAACGAGTTTACCATCGTTAATATATAGTAAAGAGTTTTTGCTACACAACATACACGAGCATATTTGAGCATATACGAGTATATACGAGCATATACGAGAGAATAGATATAACACCATGTGACCTATAACGCGATTTGCTGTTGTCAGCAGAGCGAGCCGATATATTAAGCGCGCAGTTCCATTTCGTGTTAAAATGCCGGCTGGCTGTATCCTGTAACTCCCCTGAGTGACACCAGGAAAAATGAACTATTGTCATGCTTATGAAGCTCGCTATTGTATTGCGAAATGCTCTCTGGTCGACGACGGTAAAATTGTGACAAAATTCCCCTCAAAATCCGAGCGCACTGAGGCCAGTTATGCCTGGCTCTTATTGCCTGCTGTTGGAGGATTTTACTTGGTAGATAAAAGCCTTATTTACGGTACGAGAGAGAAAAGAATCCAAAAGATGGAAAAATAATAACAAAAGTTTCTTCAGGACAAAGCGAAGAAAGGGAAGGGAGGAGAAAGAGAAGGTAGTGGGGTTAAAAAGAAGGAAGAGGGGGTTTTGTGAGAGAGAAGGGGGGTGGTTAAGGGGAAGGGGTTAATGGGAAGGGGTGTGTTGAAGGGAGGGGTGAGGAGAGGGTTGTAAGGTTGCATTGCAAATGGCATTACCCGGCAAGCAACGGTAACTATATATAGCTTAGCCCAAAAACGAGGAAGTAAATTTCTTGATATCTTTTTCCATACTGATTTAAGCAGACCGGTGGTGGGGAGGGAAAGGGGGAACATGGAAGCATTAGCTGAAAATAACAGAGACTATCTTTAGCATTGACCAGCTAGAAACCTATCGCCGAAACTTTCAACTGGAATGAGCTCTTGTTTTAGCTGGGGAGAGCTGGTTTCTCCGCTGTGACAGCAGGAGAAACCTGTTTGATTTAGCTTGTGATGGACGAGTGAATTAATATTTGGTTGGAGTAAGAGACAGCAAAGTCCTATTGTCTGAGTGTTTATGAGTGCTGACTGAACAGCTCAGTAGAGTTCTTATGGCGGTTCAAATGAGTTGAAATCGCTAAGCTGTTAACCTTTAATTAAAAATTTAACCTTCAAAATCGAGAGTTTTATACGCAAACTCCGATCATATATATAAACAAGCATCTCTATTACTATAAATAGTATCCCCCCCCCCATACCTCTCCATTCAGTTGGCAGTCAGGATGGGCCTTATTAAAGAGCACATGAGTTGAAATTAGCCTTGAGCCATGTTATTAACGATGCAGGTAGATATAAAGTGCAGATTATCGATAACAAGCAGGGGATTCCCGACCATAATTACTCAGCCAAACATAATCTTACAAGGAGAGGAAAAAATACTTTTCTTGGTTCCGTTATACTTGGAAATTAATGGTGCTGTTATTTCCCTTAAACTAGGAGGGGGTCTCTCGGACGATCGTTTGATTGATTATGGTGAGTTTTAAAAGGAAAGCTATGTATTATTTGAATTTCTACTGGTTAATTTGTATCTACAAGGTTACCAGTTAAACATCTTGTAAGAAGCATCAATATTGATTAAAAATTTAATTAACTTAATATTATTATTAAATTTAAAATTTAATATTAAGCAATATTTTTAAATGTTGGTTAAGAATATAAATCTTAAAGTTCCGAATGGAACTTCCGACGTATCCAGCATTACAGCTGGAACATTTATACTTATAGACGATACTAGAATACATGAGGTAGGCACTTTATCTATAAATTTAAAATAGGAACCTATGGTATTTGTATTCATGAAATGAATCTAAACTCTACTTGAGAATGACAATGTTGTAAAAGCTTCTTCAATCGACTTCTTATAGAAAAAACTAAATCCTGAAATATTGCGGCTTTTACTGCATAGACTGGAATGCCCATATCCAACTCACTTTCAGGCTGCGTGTGATAAGCCTGAAATTGAATTGGATATCGACATTTCAATCTCTGCTGTAAAAGCCGCAATATTTCAGGAAATTAGGGAAGACAGAAAAGCAGTTACTGACACTTAAAGGCCAGAAATCACGACTATAAACAGCTATGACATATTTAGAACCGAGAATTATATGTACTGGCAGCATAAAACATCCACTAGACAGTGTGGCATTGAAATTGCCAGAATTAGGCTGGGATATTGATATGTATGGCAGGGGACTGCAGGTAATGAATCCCTCCAATGGTGAACATTCCAATTGTAAACTATGTGAACAAGAGCTGGGATATTCTTTCCAACACTATATCTGTGATTGCCTTGTTATCAGTGACTTCAGACCAAATGGTATGAGGTACTTTGAGCTCTGCAATTACTTCATACACTCAGGAATATTGGAAGATATTCTTGTGCTGTATCCAGATTTTGCTAATTTTAAGGCTAATAGATCAGCCTTACATTTCATGTTCTCTCCTGGTTCCATGTATGGCTGGCCGTCCTGTGAGGTGGGGATGTTGGATGAGCTTGTACCTGGTTTTTCATCTACACTGTGTGGTCTTTCATAAAGAATAGAGTAGCAGCACATTGCTGTGTATACCTAAGTTTGTTCACAAAATATTATTTGAGAGGAATCTTATAGAAACTGGAAAAATCATTAAAATATTATTGTTCCATGATTCAGTGCTTAGCTCTTATGAAAATCGTAAAGTTATTATTTAGTCAAAGTTAATTTAGTTTTGTATTGAGACAGGTATTTTTTCCCTTGATTCCATGTATGACTAACCATCCTGTGAGATGGGGATATTAGATGAACTTCTAGCTAGTTTTTGATCTACACTATGTAATCTCTCATATAGAATAGGGTAGCAGCACATTGCTATGCATACCGAAACTTGTTAATTAAAAAAAAAAAGTTAATTTGATGTATTTAATATCACTTTTTACTATAGTAATCTGACAAAAAAAAGGTGAAACTTGTCATTAAAGAAATTCATTATAAAAGTTTATCTCAAATGAGCAGGGTAACCATTATTTGATGAAAAAAATCACCAGAAAATTAATTTCTTGATCTTAAAAGTAGGACCAATTTGAGCATAAGACACTCTATTCAGTAGAGTATTAATTGTATTTTTCCTAAAAACATCCGGAATAATTGAATTAAAATTTAAACCTAAACCTACCCACCCTGTGCTGCAGTATCGTATGTATATATAAATGTTCCAGCTATAATACTGGATACGTCGGAACGTTAAGATTAGGATACTGGAACACCGGGGGAATATTGTTAATCGCTTAGCATTATCCAAGCTTTCTCAGAGATTAGAAATGATTGTAATGAAGTGAATTATTCTCTTCTGGAATCTGAAGTTAAATTCCTATGCACATGCACGAATGGTTAGTTGGATTTGAGAATTATGAAATCCTTTATATCAGGAAGCTGTAGCTTCAGTTGTACACTGTATAATTCACAGATGACCTTTTGTTTTCATATATAGGTCAAGTAGATTTCTGTATTTTTTTTTTATATAGTTACCCCCTAATTTGTGTCTTTGAAACTCATTTCGAGTGTTGACAATTTGTAATGTTATATTTGTTTTAATTAGATATATAATATAACTTTTGATGATCAGTTTTGTGCAATATATATGTTTCTTACAAGGTGTTTAACTGGCACTCTGTAAGTGGTTTTAAATCATTTGTTATTATATACGTTTTCTCTAAGTTTTTAGTTATTATTATAATTTTGAATTACCTTTGAGAATTATTGTAGTAGTTATCAAAAATTATTCTGATCGCTTCACGTAAGTTGAACCGAGTGTTTTGTATTGTAATTAGTGTCTCATTATATCTCTTATCTTTTAATATGTGATCTTGTCCAATATGAGTTTTTTAGATTGCTGGTCATATCAATTTAAAAATGTGTTTGTATAGTATTATTTATTTCCAATATAAGATCAAATCAAATAATACAAAATAAAACAAATTCCCGGAGACACAGGTATCCCATTATATATACATTTGCTAAATATATAAAAACTTATCTACTATAATTGCTTCCGAGATATTTTCAATTAAGTTAATGACAGCTTTCACTAAGTTAAGTGAACAGTTTACTGAAACGACTTTTTTTTTCTCGTTTTTCTGTCGTGGGAAATTAGATTTGATCCATTTTTAGAATTTTTAATCCTGAAAGGATGTTCGATAGTTCAATGTCTTTATCCTGCTAAAACCCAAAGCACTTTTTCATTAATAATTGAAGAGATATCAATCACTGTATCATAGTACCTTGATTAACGAGCCACTGTACCTTGATGTAACGCCAGCAATTGTATCAATATTAGACTTTGAACAAAGGCACACTACAGTACCACCGTCCAGTGGTAAGACATTTACCTTTGTTCTATTGTACATTGATAAAACACCTGCCATTATACTGCTGTACGTTGATAAAACACCTGTCACTACTGCAGTGCATTGATAAAACACCTGCCTCGATACTGCAGAATATTGATAACACACCAACCACCATCTACAGTCATTAAACCAATTACTCAATGAAAAATAAATTAATCACATCTAGGAATATTTTGTCTTGGGAAAATGATGCTCCAGCAATTAAAATCTTCAAAGTAACTTTCCATCAATCACAATTGTAATGGCAACGCTCCACCTATTTATGTTCAAGAGAATGTTTGTGTGAGATTGGAGGCAAAATGCTTGGAACTATTTACACTGAACTAGGCAAGATTCATGGTGATTTTATCGAGTGTCAGAAAGGGTCGTGGATGCTCCAGTGGCCTCATGAAGAATGGGGGATGGGAGAGGCAAGGACTTCCTCAATGCCCCCTTAGCAGGATGTCTGTGTAAGTGAAATATTCATCTCAGAGTCCGTAGGCTTTATCACTTGTAAAACAGATGACAGGAGCAAACTCTGTGAGCAGGAACTGGGGCCTGTTTTCACGCCCCAGTTCCCAGGAGAGAAGACTCTTGGTTCAGCCTTAACGACCATTAAACCTCTCGATACCAGTTCCTCCTGGAAGAAATGTGACGGGCGGAACAAGCGACCTGACCACACAACGCCAGTATCCAGACCCCCAGTTCCTCATCTGTCCGGATTGATACTACGCCCAGCTCACTTAATTATCTCCCCGGGGTCACAGGGAAGTTGAGGATTTGTTTTTTTCCGTTTTCCGGTCGAGTCTTTTGGAGGGCCGTTCTCAAATACAGAGACGGTGTGGGGCACCGACTTGGCTGAGAGATGCTGGGAGTTGGCGGGTCTTGGGAGAGTTCCTGGCATGCCCTCTGGCATTGGTGGCATCTGGCCACCATCCGGTGGTCGATGTAGGTTGATGCTTCTTGTTTATTATAATCATTCAGCCGACAGACGACGCGTATATAGTTGCCAGGTTTTGGGTTTCACGGGAACGACGGGGTCTATCCGGCCCTCGTGTCGTTGTGGCCTCAAAATCGACAACAACAACGACAATAACAACATCTAGCCACAACAAAAAAACAGCTGAGTAATGACGCCCTGTGTTTGATTGCTCATTATCTGGCAAGACGATATTACAACCCCGAGAGGGCAGAAAATACAGAGATTTAAAAAAGTTGATTTTTTCTCCTAATCAAATACTTGTTTTATTTCCAGTTATTTACGACAGAGGAAGGTGTCCGGTGGTTTTTTTGTATGTGTATGTCTGTTACCTGTTATGTATATACTGTACCTTGTATTTGAGTACACACACACACACACGCACACACACACACACACACACACACACACACACACACACACACACACACTTGACGAAAGAGCCAGAGCTCAACCCCCGCAAGCACAAATAGGTGCTTGGGGGAGGGGGGCACCCATCGGGGGCCTCGTGGCTGAGTGGACAGCGCTTTATGGTCGTTGTCCTTAGGGCCGGGTTCGATCCCCGACAGAGGAAGAAACATATGGGTAAAGTTTCTCTCACCCTCATGCACCTGTTTATCTAGCTATTAATAGGTACCTGGGAGTCAGACAGTTGCTACAGGCTGTTTTATGGGGATGTGTGTGTGTGTGTGTGTGTGTGTGTGTGTGTGTGTGTGTGTGCGTTAGAGAAATATATATGTAGAATATATAATAGAGGAAAAATTGATTGGTTAGAAAGGCGGGGTCCAAGAGCTAATAGCTCGATTCTGCAAACACAAAAGTAAATAGTAAATACACATACATTCTCCCTCCCATTCTCCCTCCCATTCTCTCTTTCTCTCTCTCTCTCTCTCTCTCTCTCTCTCTCTCTCTCTCTCTCTCTCTCTCTCTCTCTCTCTCTCTCTCTCTCTCTCTCTCTCTCTCTCTCTCTCTCCTTCTCATTCTCTTTCCCTCTCTTCTGATATATTTTCCTTTATCTTTATTTACCTTTAGCCCCCCCCCCCCTCTCTCCCGGTCTCTCTCTCATTTACAAAAAATACTCGAGTAACTTTGAATCAACAATATCAATGTTGGTTTAACGTCGATAACAGAAATAAATATATATATGAAGGAAGTCTATCGAGATTCAAACCAACATTTCAGAGTGAAACGTTTGAACATTTCTCGGACAGTGTTACGTTCACGACCTCTGTTCGAACCGTCAAGCTGTAAACGTTTATCGCTTAAAGAGTAAACGTTTAAACGTTCTCGTTTAAACGAAATACAATCATAAATTATATATAAAGTGCCCACGTACTTCAAATGCAAATAATCCCTAATATATATATATATATATATAAATGAGTTTATCATTGATATATTTAAATATTTATATATTAAAAATTGATGAGTGTGTCTTGAGGGGGATGTCCGCAGCTTTAACGAACCTGGCCTGAGAACGGGTTGATTAGAGAAGACACAGTTTGAACAAAAGAAAAGAGCGAAGCACTGTTCAAGCAAATTCGATACGCAATCAGTTTTGAGTCATGGCGTGAAATTACATGCATTCACTAATAGCATGCCAGGATTAACGAGCATTTGTTTCGTTTAAGCAAGAGGATATGAACTCTTTTCATAAATTTAGTTTTGTTTTAACTTTGATGAATGATTCCTTTTAGTCACCTGTTTTTTTCCATTTATTTACATTTATTTCATAATTAGAGTTCATAACATTTTGAAAATTATATTTTGTTACTTGTTCATTGTATATATATATTCGGCGTGAATGACCTCCCTGTTGAAGTATCATTCTCACCATGAGAGAGAGAGAGAGAGAGAGAGAGAGAGAGAGAGAGAGAGAGAGAGAAAGAGAGAGAGAGAGAAAAAGAGAGAGAGAAGGGAAGGGAACTATGAGGAGAAAGCACCAAGCCATTGCGACTATATACCACAGGGAAGGGGTCAGGATAAGGATTTGGGATGGGACGGGGGAAAGGAATGATACCCAACCTCTTGGACGGTCGGGGATTGAACACCGACCTGCATGAAGCGAGACCGTCGCTCTACCGTCCAGCCCAAGTGGTTGGGAAGAAAGAGAGAGAGAGAGAGAGAGAGAGAGAGAGAGAGAGAGAGATAAACCACCACTAAGCCTGACAAAAAATGTATAAAATTTAGGCTCTGTGACCTAGCCTGTGGGTCAACAAAGGCGTCACTGACGATGACCTCTATAAGAGTCTCCTGCCTTACTAAAGCTCTCACAAAATAGAGGAAGCTCTTTACCGGGTGAACGAGAGAGGTGTCAGTTGTCGACCTGGAAGGCAAGAAGAAAGGGCCACTCTTATTTTTATATTCATGAGTGCTGGCTGGCTTCAAAGGGCGAGAGGAACATGAGGAGAGAGAGAGAGAGAGACGGAGACATAGCGAGAAAGAGAAAGAATAAAATGTACAGAGGAAGTGGGGGGAGAGACAGAGAGAGAGAGAGAGAGAGAGAGAGAGAGAGAGAGAGAGAGAGAGAGAGAGAGAGAGAGAGAGAGAGAGAGAGAGAGAGAGAGAGAGATTGAATTAGAGATAGAGAGAGAGAGAGATTGAATTAGAGATAGAGAGAGAGAGAGATTGAATTAGAGATAGAGAGAGAGAGAGAGAGAGAGAGAGAGAGAGAGAGAGAGAGAGAGAGAGAGAGAGAGAGAGAGAGAGAGAGAGAGAGAGAGAGAGAGATTGAATTAGAGATAGTGATAGAGAAAAACCAACCAGAAATGGATACAAAGAGCTCGATAATAATTATAGATTATTATTATTAACATCTTTATTGACAAAATTAATTACAATTTTGCCTAATTTAATAATTATAGAAAGCAAAAGTTGATACTTCTATAATTCATTTCTATGTATTATAAATAATGAGAGAAATTAGAACCAAGTTAACAGTCGTGATAATAGTCTATTGAGAACTTAATCTATTCCACTCAAACCATCGAGACCATCCACGATGGTAGATTGATCTAAGGTCAACTGCGGAGGGTCAAGGGGTTTGAAGGTCAAAGGGCGAAGCCCTAGCGATAAATCACAAAGTATTTTTCGTGTTGCGTTTTATTTCTATTTCTTTTTTGGCTTTTCTCTTTGTTCTTTTCTCCATATTTCCCTGTTCTCTTTTCTACATCACTTCTTCCGTACCTAATTTGTCTTCCACTGTCGTCCTTCGTTGGTAATCTTCCTACTTCTTGCTTTTCCGTCTATAGTGAACGAGGGATGTGAGCATCACTCACTCCTCCGTGTCCTAGGAACTCACTCCTCCTCCTGCTATTCAAGCTCACATTCGCTGCACAGAGAAGGTTTTCACTCTTATCACTCGACTCTCGTTCTCCACCCCTCCCTCTGTCTGCTCTCTCTCTCTCTCTCTCTCTCTCTCTCTCTCTCTCTCTCTCTCTCTCTCTCTCTCTCTCTCTCTCTCTCTCTCTCTCTCTCTCTCTCTCTCTCTCTCTCTCTCTCTCTCTTTGCTTCCTGCTCGAGCGACACATCAATAATTCAACCCAACTGGCTGTGGAGGAAAGAGTTTTGTGGTCGTGGTAATGATGCCTTTGTCGTGGAATGTGCAACACCTGTCCCAGACCACAGAAGAAGGTTCACAAACAGCTGTCTGTATACCTGTGAAGGGGGATTTCACACACCTGTCTCCAAACCTGTGAAGGAAGAACCTTCACACACCTTCGTTAAAAAAAAACGCACACGCCTCCCCTCTGCATCTGTAACAAAACTCTCACACACATGTGAAAAAAGATCTCCTAGCTCTTCCTATACCTGTAAAAGTCCTCAGACACATCTGTCAAAAACATATAGTGTTCATATGTGTTTCTAGGCTCCTTCGACTTTGCTCAGGTGTTCCTAGATTGCATAGCAGCAGTTCCAACAGTGCTCAGCTATTTCTGTTTTGCTCAGCTGATGCTGTTGTCCAAGGCTGGTATTGCCAACAATTATTTATTTTATATTGCTGAAATGTCACAGTTATAACAAACAGACTTACACGACGGTAAGGATAATAGATATCAGGATATCAGCTATAGATATATACCTAAATATATATAAGCAAAACAGATATCAGGTGTAAATAGTTTTTGGGGATGAAATTATTTGTTTCACTAGAAAAAATAATTTTAAAATGTGGTTAGTGAGTGAAAAGGTTATGAAGGATGGTATAGATGACATTATTTGTGTGTTGACAGGAGGTTATACTGTGAGAGGACAATATTACACTCCGATTTCTTCTCATAGCGAGATATTACGTGAATGTGGTCTCCTTGTGCTCTCAATAATGTAGTTTGAGTGAAGTTTAGTGACCGTTCTTTGGTTGGGGTTTTTCACACAGAGGGTGATCTTCTCCATCACCTTGCATGGTATACAGGTTAAGGACACTGGCCTGTTGTTCAGTGCCTGAACTACAGGCCAGTGTCCTGTAGTTCAGGACCTGGGAGCTAGACAGTTGTTGTGGAACTGCTTCCTGTGTGTGTGTGTGTGTGTTTGTGTGTGTGTGTGTGTGTGTGTGTGTGTGAATGTGCACGTGAGTATGTATGTGTCACCTAAATGAAAGATCTCAAGCATACACTCTCTCTCTCTCTCTCTCTCTCTCTCTCTCTCTCTCTCTCTCTCTCTCTCTCTCTCTCTCTCTCTCTCTCTCTCTCTCTCTCTCTCTCTCAGCGGTTAATCCCCTGACTGATTAACTAACATTATGTGCTACTAGAGTGTCGCCCAAGAAGTCAGGCCGCTGAGGCATCAATCAATACATGTAGTGCTCTTGTGAGGCAAGTGGGGCTATCAGGTAGGTGACCAGAGGACGGTGGGCTGGTTGGTGGGCTGGTTGGTGGGCTGGTTGGTGGGCTGCTTGGTGGGCTGGTTGGTGGGCTGGTTGGTGGGCTGGTGGGTGGGCTGGTGGGCTGGTTGGTGGGCTGGTTGGTGGGCTGGTTGGTGGGCTGGTTGGTGGGCTGGTTGGTGGGTTGGTTGGTGGGCTGGTTGGTGGGCTGGTTGGTGGGTTGGTATATAGAATGGTTGGAGGGTGATATGGTTGGTTGTTGGGTTGGCATGTTAATTGGTTGGTTAGTTGGTTGATTGATATGTTGGGTGGTAGGTGGGTTGGTTGGTTGGTGGGTTGGATGTTGATTGTCTTGCTTGGTAAGTTGGTGGGCTGGTAGGTTGGTTGGTGGGCTGGTAGGTTGGTTGGTGGGTTATTTCTTTATTGGAGTTTTGGTGATGTTGTGTATGGTGGGTTGGTGGTCTGGCATTTGGCTGGTTAAGTTGGGTAGTTTTGGTAGGTTAATCGATTGATTGGTCCTTTGGATGGCTGCTTAGATAGATAAAAGGTTGGTTGGATGATTGGGTAATTGGTTGATTAGTTCATAGTGATTCGCGGATCAGATTGGAGTTAAGTGACGCGTGAAAAGCAGGATAATTACAATACTATTAATGGCTCAAGGGGATCTCAAAATCGTCCCTCTCTCCTCCTTCTGTCTCTCACCTACCCTCACTGTCTCTCACTAACCCCTCTCTGTCTCTCACTGACTCCTACATGTCTCTCACTGACCCCTCTCTGTCTCTCACTGACTCCTACATGTCTCTCACTGACCCCTCTCTGTCTCTCACTAACCCTCTCTGTCTCTCACCAACACCTTCCTGTCTCTCATCTACATTTCTCACCCCACAACGACTCCTAACTGTACTACCCCGACCCATTCCCCGTCTTTTCCCTAGCGAGCCTCTTTCCCACCTTCCCCAAATCTTCCCTTCCCATTCCAACTCCAAAATAACCTCCCATCCCGTTCCACTAACAACAATTCATTCCCTCCACTCATCAACCCGCCCAATTCGTTTCCCTAACAACCCCACCCTTCCCGTCCCACTAACAACCCCCTCCCCCTCCCGTCCCACTAACGACCTGCCCCTCCCCACAGCAAGAGGACAAATGAGGAGGAAATACTATAATTGGCAGTATTAGCATTGATCACACGCCGTAAATTTTGCAATAAAATTGCCAAATCCATCTATTAAAATGGTGCCAGTGGCCTATTTCAACCATTTTTGTACAACACACATTCTGCTATATATATATATATATATATATATATATATATATATATATATATATATATATATATATATATATATATATGAATGCATATATGTATACATATATATATATATATATATGTATATATATATATATATATATATATATATATATATATATATATATATATATATATATATATATATATAATCAGACACTGCCGGGGAAGACAGTATATCCAAAAGGCGTATTGTGACGTACCGGAACACGCATAAAATTGGATTTGAGCCTTTGCCGGGATCACGCTGAAGGGGTGAGTGAGAGAGAGAGTGTGTGGAGGTAAATAGCGTGAAAGAAACCATACACTTGCTAGGGGAGGAGGATCTGAGGTCAGTCAGTGAGGAATTATGGATCTTCGAGGGGAATTTGATGTTCAAAAGAACAACATTTATTGTATTCGCATATGTGAACTTCTGCTCGATTGCCCAAAGAGCCTGACCAAAGAGCTAGAGCTCAACCCCCGCAAGTACAACCAAGTGAGTACACGCCTGTCCTCATATTCCTCTTGGTTGACGTATAGACATATGGGCCTAACACTTTCTCCTGGAAGAATCATACCTTACCTTAGAATCTTACATGTAACAAACAAGACCATTTAGTGAACTATCAAGCTGCGGAACACCCATTATTTAGTCAAGCTAACACATAGCATAAATTACGAAGAGATACAGTGACCATTTTAAAGCACTGTAGAAAGTAGCTAGCGAGACAGTCAGTCTCTTAGAAGCCGAAAGGAGCACCAAATGGCTACTCTAGAGAGATAAGAAGAGCATTGCTAGGACTGAAGGGATAGAAAAACGCTGGAAAAGAGGAGTGGATCCTGACAAAGTCGCAGATGGAAAGGGGGCAAAATCGAAAAGGTTTACAGATTAGTGGAACACAGGATAGAGATTATAAGGCCACAAACGAGACAGTCAAAGAAACGAGTCTTGGGGGAGGACAACACACTTCAACATGTTCCAGATTACATGGACTAATTCTCTAGTGGGATGTGAGAGAGGAAGATAGAGCTGCAGTTTAAAAAAATGAAATGGAAGCGCAGGGACGAATAGGGGAGTGGGGGCACCTACGTCCTTCCTCTTCACTTCTCCGAAGTCTTTCACAATTGTAGTTAAAAAATCATCCCCATTCATGGCATGGGATGGGGCGTTTCCACCCCATCCCATGTCCTCTACCCATACTTCTCTCTCCCACCCTTTCCTTACCCCTTCCTGACAATATCCCTCAACCGCATCCATCCTCAAATCCCTTATTCAACAGTCAATCAGATTCAATTTCCATTTACTCAGCCTGTCTTCAATCCTTCTCAACTACCTCACCAAACATTACCCCACACCGAGAACTCACCCAGGAAGCCAGAAGATAGTGAAACCTATACGTGAGAACGCCAAACAAAGAGTGCTTAAGAGTCATGTACTGTACACCATTATAGATGAGATTAAAAGGAAGGAGACTGAACTCGAAAGAAGGATAGACGAGTAGAACCTGGATGTAATTACACTCCTCCAAGACTATCATGTCATAAGATAGAAGAAGGATTGGAAAAGAGGAAGTGGAAGAGGTCCTGTTGATTGCAATGGAATGGCACACAAATGCCTATCAATCACAGGTTGCGAAGAATTCACAGAGTATATAGGAGCAGCCATAACACAGGTAGGACCCAAGACAATAATAGGAGCCATATACAACCCAACACAGAATGACAGTGTTGTTTTGTATAACACACAAACAATAGGGGGGCAGCTATTTACTAGCCTGGGAAAAGAATTGCCTTGTTTGGAATGGGTACTCACTCTTAGTAATGTGGGAGTTTAATCATGGCAAGAGAAATTGGGAAATAGGAAACTTAACGCAGACACAGGTACGTGGAAAGCTAATTTCATGAAAGCAGTAACGAGAAACTTCATTCATCAACATGTGAAAAAGAGTCACGATAACAAAATATAATACTGACCCAAGGAACTTGACCAGATATTCAATCTGAATGAGTCAGACATAAAGAATGTCAACTTCGAAGGCTTTTTTGGGTAATGATCAATCCCTGTTCATTTGCATTTGAGTGTCCACAGGCAGTAAGAATTTATTGCTCTGGAAGAATATCAGAACGAAATCCTGCATACCTTAGCAGAAAGTATTAGGAAAATAAGAGACTTTCAGTCCAGAATTCCATGGTAAAGCTCAAAGGAGAATACACGACCACAACTTCTAGATAACCTCTCTGGCAATAAATGCATAGAAGCTGCTACAAATATGGCCCTGTCGAAAGAGAGGACAGTGAAAAGCCTCAAACTATAGTCCATAATCTTACCAAGGACGTACACACACACACAAAACAAATTGATGAAAAGAGGAGGCTGCGTGAATCTCTAGAGAGAAAGAGTTCTCTTAACACAACAACATCTTGAGTTTCGGGATGACAAATCCAGATGGTTTGAGGAAGGGGGGGAGGGGGTTGTTGTTGTGGTTTCTCAAGGTAATGGATTTACTCTGAAGACGGGCACGAGGTAGAGTCCTTATCACCTTATCACACGTAACAAAGCTGGAGAAAGTACAGAGGTATGCTACTATATACCGGTCCCAGTGCTGAGAGATGTGAGTTACGAGGAAAGGCGACATGTGTTAAACCTCACGTCACTGGCAGATAGAATAATCAGGGGAGACATGATTATCTCATACAAAATACTCAGGGGAATTGACACGGAACACGAAGACCTTTAGCATGGTTGTGTGTTTATACGAGCAAATGAATACTGATGAAAACTTAGTACCCAAATGAGACTTTCAAAGTTGACTTTGGAAAGATTTATTGAGTTACAGAACAGTGAAAAATGGATTTTTTCCGTATTCTGAAGAGTTGAAATTCTCAATAATAGTAAAAAATAAACAATAGCATCACTTTTGTTGGTGCTTCCTTCTTAGACAATTGGAATGCATTAGGCAGTGATGTGGTGGAGGCTGACTCCATACACAGCTTTAAGTGTAGATATGATAGAGCCCAGTAGGCTCAAGAATCTGTACACCAGTTGATTATCAGTTGAGAAGCGGGACCAAAGAGCCAGAGCTCAATCCCCGCAAGCCCAATTAGGTGAGTACAATTAGGTGAGTACACCCACACACCCACACACATACACACACACACACACACACACACACACACACACACACACACACACACACACACACACACACACACGCACACACACCCATAGAAGTCGTAAAGGGGTCAGGGGGAGACGAGCCTCCCCCTGAAGCAGTAATGGGGGGAGTAATGGTGAAGATGAGCCACATTCCCCACTCTCTCTCCCCATTGTCGTCCGGCTAATGGAGACGCTAACGAGGAAATAATGGTCTATTGAGCAATTACTTGGCAATTGTGTGAGGGGGGCGGCCTTGCCACTTGGCCTCACTCCTCGGCCTGTCTCTGTGTCCTGTTGTTATATAATACTCTAGCATGATGCACATGCACACACTTGGGGCCTCACGGCTGAGTGGATAACGCCTGGGCCTCGTAGTCCTAATGGTTCGGGTTAGAATCCCGGCGGAGGTGGAAACAAATGGGCAGGGTTGATTTCACCCTGATGTCCTGTTCACCTAGCAGTAAATAGGTACCTGGGAGTTAGACAGAAGCTATGGGCTGCTTCCTGTGGATGTGTGTGTGCGTGTTAGAGAGAGATATATGTAGTAGATATAATACAGGAAAAATAAGAGTGGTTAGAAAGGCGGGGTCCAAGAGCTAATAGCTCGATTCTGCAGACACAAATAGTAAATACGCACTCACACGCAGTAATGTCTACGCAGTGACGCACACAGTTAACGGTCATAACATGAAAAGTGAAGTACACACATGACCGCATACACGTACATAAATTCATACAAATTTATATATACACGTACACACATTCATACGAATACTATACGAACACATACACAGAGCTACTGTACGAGAGAGAGAGAGAGAGAGAGAGAGAGAGAGAGAGAGAGAGAGAGAGAGAGAGAGAGAGAGAGGAGAGACTTGAATCAAACACGTTCTAGAGACTACTACATATTTATGGAGAGAGCTGGCAGTCGGGCCGGAGGGGGGGGGGGGAAGAGGGGGGGAGGGGGGGAGGGAGAGAGGTCGAGAAATGTAAAAAGATACATAAAATATGAGAGGTAATGGAGCAAAAGGAGAAGATACGAAGAGAGACAACACCCCCCCCCCTTTCATTCATACAAAAGAAATCATCATGAATATACATATTCGCAGCTGTGTCCAGATCGCCCGTAAAATAATACACAAAATATAATACACATAACTAGAAGGAAAGCTGGAAATACACGTGGGTAATTTTTTTTTGATCTACGAAGTTATGAAAGAGAATAAGGCAAGCCGGATTAGGTAAGCTGGATTAGGCAAGCCGGATTAGGCAAGCCGGATTAGGCAAGCCGGATTAGGCAAGCCGGGTCAGCTGAGACGACCTGTTTTCACATAGTGTTTTAGATTACATAACACGAAGAACATACGAATTACGGTCGTAGTTCGAGAAGGACTAATGACCCCATGCGAGAGGGCATCTGTCTATATCTAACTGTACTCACATGTAAGTCTAACCTACGCATGAAACAATGCAATGAGCCCTTCCCGCTCCCCCGTCTAATTCCCCCCCCCCCCCCCTTTACAATGAACGTTTATATGAAATGAACCTGGATCAGTAATTCCTCTGGGCTTCGGCAGTAGTCAGGGGGGGAGTTGAAATGTCCAGTTTGGCAACAGGATGCTGCTGCTTCTGGAAACTTTCCTTTTTAAGACTACTCATAGCCTAGTCGAGAGAGCTTCGAGCTTGGGGTCCAGGGTTCGAGACTCAGGTAAATGGAATGTTTATTTCCACGTAAGTGTGGATGACAATTTATATGATTTGCCATGTAATAAACAACCCGATTTCCAAACTAATCTTTACTCAAATCTTTTCTCCGAATCTAAATTTCTTAAATGTTTATGTTGTGATTAAAGCCTAACAATCAGTAAGGACACCACAACAGCTTACGAACTAACCAACAAGTATACTTCAGTCCTGAATATCGTCCAGTATACACCAGTGTTAATCAGTTGAATGACGGTTGAGAGGCGGGACCATAGAGCCAGAGCTCAACCCCCTCGCAAGCTCAACTAGGTGAGTACCTTGCGGTTTACATCCTCTCATATAATACGTCTCATTAGCTGCGTTATGGTCCCCAACGTCCAAGATACAGTTTACTATGCAGAGCAGCAGTTTACAAATATCGACGTTTTCTGTGGATCAGGACCTGGGTTTCTGGGGCCAGATTCACGAAAGCACTTACGCAAACACTTACGAACCTGTACATCTTTTCTCAATCTTTGGCGGCTTTGTTTACAATTATTAAACAGTTAATGAGTTCCGAAGCACCAGGAGGCTGTTTATAACAATAACAACAGTTGATTGGCAAGTTTTCATGCTTGTAAACTGTTTAATAAATGTAACCAAAGCCGTCAAAGATTGAGGAAAGATGTACACGTTCGTAAGTGCTTGCGTAAGTGCTTTCGTGAATCTGGCCCCTGGTTAGGTTAGCACACTGTATTTTGTACGTTGAGGCGAGTCAAGAAAACGGGCTAGTATGTGTGTCACTTGTCGCAAACTATTTACAACCCTGTAGTTAATTGATTGAATGCTGTCATTACGATGGGTTGAGGGCGCCGCTTTGCACTGGAATTTCGGATTTTTTTCCTCATGCATTGCTCTATATTCTTTTTTCTCTTGCAATTGCGTGTTGGTTGCCGTGTTGTATATGAATGTTTTTGTTGGTGTTATGGATTTCGTTGTGAAATCCGTGAACGTATTGATATGTTCGTGAGTTTGTACGAGCATGTCTTATCTGATCATCGATATTGACTTACGTATGTAGATAGATATAATTACTTTATTGTGTTGATTGAAGTGGATGTTATTTTGTTCAATACAATATGCAACTTTGTCAGTCAGAGGGTTGGTTACTCTGACTACAGCTCGATGGCTCTTGTCCGTTCTGGTTTATGCCTTGTTTCAGACTTATGCACCTGTTCAACAACCATCTTTTGTTCATTCTACAGTTGGCTCCTCTCCACCCTACAGCTGGAATGAGTCCGGACAGGAGTCAGTTGCTGAGTTTTCTACAGCTGGGTTTTACTTTCTTTCCAAGCTGGCTCATGCTTTGCTCGAAACGAGTTGACATATATTAAATAAATCTCTGATCTCTTTGCGATGAAGCGAGTTTCCTTGACCAACGCGGCTGTTGCACCAGTGGGGGGACATGTATGTCTAGTGGACGTTAATTACAGGAAAAACTACTTAGTTCTATCATTAGTGTGGTCATCCTTAACTTCAAGTATGGCAGGGAAAGTGCCACTATGAGTGGCATCATTAAATCCTGGTAAGCGAGAGCATTATGAAATTAGCAACAGTAACAAGGTTGTTTGTTAAGGCTCTATAGTAATAATAAGCAGTATATTAATCAATAAAAACAGGTCATGTTAACAAGAGCGAACAGTAGTTTAAAGTTAACTATAAGAGCAGCTCCCGAGAGAGGAGCCAATGAGGATGCTGGATTTAGTGCTCTGATGGAAGTAATTGCAAATGACGGAGATAATCTCTAGAGATCAATTAGACCAGGTGATGTAATTAACGCTAGCGGGCAGTAATTACACATAAATTAATAGGGAAATTTCCTAAGAGGGCAATAACTACAAGTGGATTGGTCTGATGCTGTAAGCAGAAGGGGTTTAATTACAGATTACTAAATTTAAATTGACCTTACAAAAAAAATGCATTCGCAGTGAAAGTAATCACTGATTATTATAATATATCCTTCAATGACGACAGAAACGCCTGACGTCTACTGTAGTAGCTGAAAAGACTCTACGGGCTCACCATAGCCCGTGCTACTTGGAACTTTTTGTTCCAAGTAGCAAATCTTAAACAACAACAACAGGTGAAAAATCTGAGAGAAGGAAAAACTAATAAGAGTCTTAGGAAGAAAAATCCGAAGTCTGTAGTAAGATTAATTGCGAGGACTAAGCGCTAAGCCAGAGTAATTATGTAGCACTTGGAAAAGATTTGAGGATACATAGCTATGATTTGAGGATACATAGCTGTGATTTGAGGATGCATAGCTGTGATTTGAGGATACGTAGTTGTGATTTGAGGATACATAGCTGTGATTTGAGGACACATAGCAGGAATATGAGGACAATGATCTGGGATATTTGCACGATTAAGAAAACGTCCTGCAAGGTTCCTGATATAAGAGTAGACGGAAAGAATAACTTAAGGAGTCTATGGGAAGAGTCCCATAGAGTTCCAGGAACGAGTGCTCAAACCCAAGTGATTTGAACCGGTTTACATACCTGTTGTTGAGTGTGAATGTGAGTGTGTGGATGGGAGAGTTGGGGAAGGGAAGGGAGAAGAGCAGTGATGCTCAGTAGAGGCTCCTTCCCACAAGCATCTTTCTTGCCTCTCCCTTGACCAGATCCGCTGATCTGGATGCTGTTCTCATCTCGGCTCGTTTGCCCCTCTACCTCATCAGGAGGACTCAACAGGGGATGATGATGAGGACAATCTCCTGAAAAATAAAATAGAGAGGGTACTGGTAAATAAATATGGGGTGAGGTGCCCTACCTAAGGAACGCCTGTTCATTGCCTCCCTCATAAGTGTCACACGTACAATAATATCATCATTGTTGGAGATTTAAACTGTAGCAGAATAGACTGGGTTGTTCAAAAGTATATTCAGAAGTTCAGCATTTCTTGACGATCCACCACGATTGCTTCCTTAAACTATTTATTTATGAACCATCAATGGAGGCCAATATTCCATATATATTGCTTGTTATCAGAGAAAACAAAATTGCTAATGTATTATTATCAAGCAAATTAGTAAATTGTATTGAGTTTTGACAATGCATGGAAAAGAGATTAGAAAATGCTGCATTTCTATATTTCTGCAAAGCAGCTTATATTGGGTTCAGACTGGAATGGAGGATATTAGATTGGACATGCATATTAAGTGACAAAGTTCAAGAATTTCCCTACATGAAAAAATACACTTTCACAAGCACTTAACAAAAAGCTAAATTAGAAACTACTCCCTAAAATTCATTTAGATAAAGCTTTAGTGATTTTAAATATATCAATAATCTAAGTTTCTGAAAGTTCACAGAAAAGCAAAATTTAATATACTGAAATCTAAAAGGGCTTACCATAGGAATCTATGATCTAAATTACAATTAAATGATAAGCAAGAAAATAAAATCCTCAAGCAGACGACGAGTCACAATAACGTGGCTGATGATATAATGACAAAACCACACGTTAAAAAGTGCAGTGCAGAATTTTGTCAGTTTAAGACAGATAAACCATAGATAGTTAGATAGACAGATAGCCATGATAGCCTTCATTATGTAGTATCTCTCATTCTGTCTCGTTTAAAAACTAAGACTAGGGATCATTAGGTATATCATTGGGATTCCCAGTAAAACTACAAGGAGGAGCTGTTATCCTACCTCACTTCATCTTAAGCCTGTCCCTAGAGACTCATTTACTGACTGACTGTACGGACTGTATGGCTTAAAAAGCCATACAGTCATACAGCCATACAGATGTAGGGCTGTATGGCTATAAAAGATACTTGGTTTACCAAGTATCTTTTCAGAGTCAAACTTCATTCATAAAATGTTAATGTCATATCTGAACTGAAAGGTTTTGCCACATTTCTAAGCCTGTCCGATTTGCAATATGCTATCTAGTTATCCCATCCCCTGTGTTCTCTCTCTCTCTCTCTCTCTCTCTCTCTCTCTCTCTCTCTCTCTCTCTCTCTCTCTCTCTCTCTCTCTCTCTCTCTCTCTCTCTCTCTCTCTCTCTACGTGCATCATGATGTACCAAGCTTTATTTTTCCCTCGCGGACCTAAAGCGTCTATGTTTAATTCCGTGTCATGTAATCGGCTTTTGATAGCGCTGTCATGCAAATTTGCCTGGAGGTCCCAGGTCCCATTATCCGGTCAATTTAATCTATTTATCTAAAAGAGATAATAAAGCAGAGCTTGATAAAGCAGGGAGAGGCGGCTCGGGGCTTGTTTGAGCATGTGGTAATGATTTTGTCACTGCTTAATTGTGTGGTTGTTTGTGTGTGGTAATGGTTTAGTTATTACGTAATTGTGTATTACGTAATTGTGTGGTATTACGTAAATTGTGTGCATTACCACACAATTGTTGTTTGTGTGGTAATGGTTTGGTTATTATCTAATTTGGCGCTTGTTTGGGGTGGTAATAGTTATGTAATTACCTAATTGGGCGCTTGTTTGAGTAGGTAATGGTTTTGTAATTTCCTAATGGAAGTGGCAGATAGAGAACTGCATTTCTGGTGTTTCTTTCTTCCTTGTGTATTTTATTATAAATAATGTATGACTTCCTGTCATCTTAAATACCCACGACCTGTTCTTGGGAGGTTATTCAACCGTCGCAGTTTTTAGTAAAGCGACCCTTATAGTGATTGATATAAGGCGTTATACATTTACCTGCAAGAATAAATCCACAAGGGCCGTGACGAGGATTCGAACCTGCGTCCGGGAGCATCCCAGACACTGCCTTAATCGACTGAGCTACGACAGGGTTAAAAGAGTTAAAACCGAAGTTCTACTGAACTTACTGGAGTGTAGTGTTTACCTGCAAGATTTCAACATATGTCGTGAAGAACGGAGGCTCGTCCGTTCTCTGATCCAGATCGTTTAGTAGTTTCTTGTTTTTGGCAATTAAAGATGTAAAGAAAAAGTTGAAGTTTAGACAATACGTAATTATGAGACAAGTTTTCTTTACTGGTGGGTTTTGGGCCCATGAGGTGAGGCTCCTGTATGTTGTGAGAGGTTCTTGATGTTATCCTCACCACACTCATATTTATGTGTGTTAATCCTGGCGTATCTGTTAAATTCTTTCGTGTCTGTTAAATTCTTTCGTGTCTGTTAAATTCTTTCGTGTCTGTTAAATTCTTTCGTGTCTGTTAAATTCTTTCGTGTCTGTTAAATCCCTTCGTGTCTGTTAAATCCCTTCGTGTCTGTTAAATCCTTTCGTGTCTGTTAAATCCTTTCGTGTCTGTTAAATCCCTTCGTGTCTGTTAAATCCCTTTGTGTCTGTTAAATCCTTTCGTGTCTGTTAAATCCCTTCGTGTCTGTTAAATCCTTTCGTGTCTGTTAAACCCCTTCGTGTCTGTTAAATCCTTTCGAGTCTGTTAAATCCTTTCGTGTCTGTTAAATCCTTTCGTGTCTGTTAAATCCTTTCGAGTCTGTTAAATCCTTTCGTGTCTGTTAAACCCCTTCGTGTCTGTTAAATCCTTTCGAGTCTGTTAAATCCTTTCGTGTCTGTTAAATCCCTTCGTGTCTGTTAAATCCTTTCGTGTCTGTTAAATCCTTTCGTGTCTGTTAAATCCTTTCGTGTCTGTTAAATCCCTTCGTGTCTGTTAAATCCCTTCGTGTCTTTTAAATCCTTTCGTGTCTCTAAAATCCTACAACAATCATAGTGTGATAACTGGGGCTATTAAGGCTTACTAACCATCCAACAACCCTACTTTATGAAATTCAGGAATGTGGGCAGAAGATTATATTCAAGTTAACTGCTGGTAATTTAAACTTCCTCATCAATAAGAACTTCCATCACCCTTGCAAAATTCTTGCAATCTCTGCAATGGTCTGCAACGCGGTTGCACAGTGTGTATACTGGCTGGAAGGAGATGCACCTGACCCAGGGGGGAAATGCTTGAATCTCAAGACTTATTCCCAATATGGTGGACGATCGCCAGAGTCATCTAGGAATCAATCTTGGTGTGCAATCAAACGCTTTGCAATGACTTACAGGCAACTCCGGCTGGGAGAAATGATCTCTAGATGATTGGAACAATCCAGCCAATCATCTTCGGACGATTGGGGCAGCGCAGTGGTTACGTTAATGACACAACAAAATGGTATTCAATTAGTTTCAAGCACAACACATTGAAGGTTAAGGCAGGATAGGCAGGATAGGTCTATGTGTTAGATGGATAAAAAGTTGTATACTGCCAATTGTATTATTAATACAATGAACACTGTTATTATTTCAATGAACATTGTTCTTAATTCAAAGAACATTGTTCTTAATTCAATGATTATTGTTCTTAACACAATGAACATTGTTTCTAATGCAATAAACTGTGCTCTATTACACAATGACTTCATTCAATAATGTATAATTATCTTTGAATAATAACGAATATAAGATCATTTATAAATACAGTTTTAATTAGCAAATTCATTATTTATGTTATCCAATAAATTGTAATTTGTAACTTTTTTATATATTATCACTACAAAATTCATTAACATTTATTTTTATTCAATTTTTAAGGAAGTATCAATTAATATCTACACCAGAAGTCATTAAAATATACACTGTTCTTCATTATATCATACACAGAACATTCTTATGACATGCACTAGATAGTATAACATAAACTGATTATCATTCATAACATACACCGTAAGTCATTTAAATTTGGTCCATATTGATGTATGTGAGTGAGCGCTGAGGTCAGAATTTAGCAGTAAATCTTGTATAATATGGCGAGTTGAATGCAGGAAATAGCATTGGAAATAGATGGGATGCTGCTGCTGGAGAAAGAGCTGGAGAAGATTGCGGTAGTGGTGGTTGTAGTGGTAATTTTGGTTGATGCAGTGGCTGTGGTGTGGTGGTTGTGGAGGGGAAGGGGGGGGGGGGTTCCTGGGAGTTCTTCTGTTCCCCAAGTTCAGCTTGGGGAGGGGGTTCTAGGAATATCCAATCCCACATATTCTTTGAATGTACCTATTCTTCACTGGTTCTATTTCGCATATTCTACCGTATCTTCTTGTTCCAATATGTTGTTAATTTTCTGTGGAAATTTGGGACTTGGTCTTTCACTATCTTCCATGTATATGTTAGGTGATATCTCTCTCTCTTTCTTGTCTCCTTTTCAGAGATTATGTTTTAAGAGCTTTGAGATAATTTATGTGATTTATCGAGTCTTTGCGTGCTGTATATGTTCTCTGTATTTGCCCAACTTCAGACATCTTTCCTGCTCTGAAAATGGAAGTGGTGTCTCTAGCAGCACACGTTTACTTATTTACTTTATTTATTTACTTATATACAAGAAGTACCCTGAGTTTGTGACAGTGATTCTAATAAAGCATTGCTGTGGCATTCCTGGATTTCAAGGTTCTTATAATCCATCCAATCATTTTCTTGCGTGACGCAATATTTTGCTTGGTTAAGGTCACTAAACGTCAGGTCGTCAAACATCGTTATTCCCGGATCCTTTACATGTTATTTTCCTTCTACGAGTAGATCTGTTTGTGTCTTGTATTCTGTATTCCATTTAAGATCTTCATTTCTACCATACCTAAGCATCTGGTGTGGTGATGGTAGTGGTGGTTATGGTCTGATGATGGTGGTGGTGGTAGTTATGGTAGTGTCAAAGTGATGGGAATGTGGCAGTGGTTATTGTGTGGTGGTAACGCAATAGTGGTGGGGTTGAGGCAGTGGTGGTAGGTAGTGCGATAGTGGTGTGAGAATAGACGATACTTCTATAAGCGGAGAAAGAAGTATTGGAGAGGAAATAATCTAGTTATCATGACAATAGTACAGACTGTAATATTAAGAGCGAGGACCCTTATCGTGTACTGGGGGGAGAGAGAGAGAAAGAGAGAGAGAGAGAGAGAGAGAGAGAGAGAGAGAAATCGGTAGACTCTGACAACCAAGAATCCCTTGATGCTGTCCCTCATAAAATATTATTATGTCAGGGACGAAGACAAAAATAATTAGACACATAATTGAATTAGGGGGTTACCCGACAGACATGAAACAAAGAGTCACAGTGAAAAAATGAGATGTCAGAATAGCGGAAGGTAAGAAAAAATCAGTGTCTCCAGCCTCCGTACCGTGAAAGTAAGTCACGGAAGGTACAGTAACATACTGAAAAAAATCCATATCTATACGTGGCAATGTTTGAAGAAGATGAACGCTGGTGAAGGATAGTGAGGGAAGTGGATTGCAAAGTCCTGCAAAGGAACTTAAACACTTAAAATATTGGGCCGTCAAATAGTTACTAAAATACATTCCTAGCACCAGTGTGTAAAGCGGGTGTAAATGATAGGACCATCACACACAGAGATCACAATAACGTGATGCATCAAATGAACAAATCCTCGTCACGGCCCTTGTGGATTTGTTCATTTAAATGACAGGATTTGGGGTGAAGAAATACTTCAGCTGTGACCTACCCAAACAGAATGACATATTAACAGCTTATGTATGTGTATAGCAACAAGCCGTCATGCAGACGGCCATTAAAAACTCAAATATGAAATCATTCATAATGTTGTACATTTAGGATCCTTGTTTAATCCTAGAGCGTGCAACCCCGGCACGGAACCTTCACTTTGCTATGCACCAGGTTGCAATATTAGAGCCAGAGGAGATACTAAACGAGGAGGACATTGGTGATTGTTTCAAGAACACAATGATCAGAGAGACAAGAGAGAGAGAGAGCACTCCTGTGCCGTGAGGACAGTAAACTTGCAGAATTAACAGGAAGCGGAAGTGGTTGAAACCACCTCCATATTCCTAGCTTTAAGAGCAGATGTTATATAGAAATAGATGGTCGAGAGAAACTAATGGTCATTAGTGTTCAAATCCAAAGGAAACAGTGACCTAAATGGGGATTTTACTGCCCGTAAGCACATACATATAAACACACACACACACCAGGCTACCAGAGGGGCCTGGTAGCCTGGTGGAAAGCGCGAATGACTCGTAATTCTGTGGCGCGGGTTCGATTCCCGCACCAGGCAGAAACAAATGGGCAAAGTTTCTTTCACCCTGAATGCCCCTGTTACCTAGCAGTAAATAAGTACCTTGGAGTTAGTCAGCTGTCATAGGCTGCTTCCTGGGGTGTGTGTGGAGAAAAAAAGTAATAAGTAGACAGTTGATTGATAGTTGAGAGGCGGGCCGAAAGAGCAAAGCTCAACCCCCACAAATACAATAGGATATATATATATATATATATATATATATATATATATATATATATATATATATATATATATATATATATATATATATATATATATATATATATATATATATTTATATATATAATCATATTTCACCACACATTCATTGTAATTTCCAAGTGGTTCTGAACATGAAAATTTTGTTCGTGAAAATACTGTATACATTCTATTGGTGCTGGACGAAAAGTCAGGCGTCGTATCATTCAGCCAATTCTGTCATTAATTTCGAGAAGTCTTTCTAGTTGGCTATAATGCCACGACAAATTGCTTTCTCTACGTTCTTGATTACTACTTTTAATAATTCTCTTGCGTCGTATCTTCATCCCGTGTTGTTCATCAGATCCTCAGGCATTATTGTCGCTTTTAATTTCCTGTGTTAGTATAGTTCGTGTCCTGTGATAACTCTGAGTGATATATTGACATTAACCTGCACTACGATATCCATTATTCCTTGCAACTCCATTGGAATATTATGCTTTTTGAGAGTAATTTCAAAAGCTGTTCTATATTTCCCTTTATGTCATTGAACTTCAGGTGATAGATCAACATCTGTCTGAATATTATCATCCTCTGCTGGTCAGTATACAGCCTTGGTTATCCAAATTCATATCTCACGTGTGTTGATATGAATTTGGGTTGGATCATTGAATCGTGAATTGAATTGAATCTTGACGATTTCCTTATTCTTTGCGCAAGATTATTCGTGTGAACTGGAACGACGTCTGTGGTGAGAACTAAGTTTATCACAGTCACCCACTACCCCACTCCCCCGTGGGATAATATTATAATAATTGTAATAATAATTTATTATGTCGGGAGATAAGCAGTCAATTTATACACACAGTACATGATAGGCTTATATCGACGTCCGTACCCCCCCCCTCCCAATAGAATCAATTTACTAACCCTCCCCAGGATTAACTCCTGGGTACCTATTTACTACTAGGTGGACAGAAGCATGAGGTGATAGGAAACGCGCCCAACCACTTCTGTACCACCCGGGATTGGGAACCCAGAATTCTCGATTGTGAGTTAAGAACGAACCCAATTGTACCACCAGGACTTACAAATGATCTATAGGCTAAGTAATTATTGCCAGTTATTTCGATTAATATAGTTGCTCCAAGATCCTTTCCAACGAGACGAGAGAGAGAGAGAGAGAGAGAGAGAGAGAGAGAGAGAGAGAGAGAGAGAGAGAGAGAGAGAGAGAGAGAGAGAGAGAGAGAGAGAGAGAGAGAGTGAGAGAGAGAGGGAGGGAGAGAGAGAGAGAGAGAGAGAGAGAGAGAGAGAGAGAGAGAGAGTGAGAGTGAGAGTGAGAGTGAGAGAGAGAGAGAGAGAGAGAGAGAGAGAGAGAGAAAGAGAGAACTTCAGTGATCAAGACAGAGCACAAGAGAGAAGCAACAAGAATCAACCAATCCTGATCCAGAATCCAGGATCAGCAAATCAAGCAGGAGTGACAAATGTGTGTGTGTGTGTGTGTGTGTTGAGGTGAATTTAGTGCTCTACGAAGAGGAAATGGAGCAGAGGCCGAAGATCCACCTTTGGCAGGCTGGATTAAATTATCCTCCGTACGGGAGAAAGAGAGAGAGGACGATTTCCCTCTTTTGTAAAAGGGGGAGATAAGATAAGACGGGAGTAACTGTCGAATGAGATGGTAAGAGAGGGAATTGAAAGGGGAGAAACGGTGAGGAAGAGTGTTAAAGGGCCGTGAAGTATAAGGGGAAAAGGGAGGAAGGTTGAGAAAAGAGAAAGGAAAGGGGTAAAGGGTCATGAAATGGTGAGAATGAGCGAAGTTTAAAGGGTGAAAGTGGACATAAAATGGTTAGGAAGGGTGAGAAAATGAGAGGAAAGTGTTAATAAGGGTGATGAAGGTGAGAAAGTGTTAGAAAGGGTGTGAAAGCGAGAGGAATGTGTTAGAAAGAATGTGGAAAGGGACGAAAGTGAGAAGAAAGTGTTAGTAAGGGTGAGGAAGGGTGAAAAAATGCACGAGAAGTGACACGCAATGAAGACAGGAGAGAGGGGTGAGGCGTCGTGGAGTAAGGGGTCGTTGAGTGAGGGGTCGTGGGGTGAGGGGTCGTGGAGTGAGGGGTCGTGGAGTGAGGGGTCGTGGAGTGAGGGTCGTGGAGTGAGGGGTCGCGTCCTTCACAAGACTTGAAAAGGCTGTTCTGATATTGGCCGACGTTGCATATGCTTCTGATGTGAAACCATTTATGTCTTCCTCAAGAGTTACCATATCAGTGTTATGTCTTCAAGATCCCTTTCACCCCATAGTGTTTCTCAAACCTTAATATTTCTCTCACTCAAGGGAGAGTGCGTAGGAGTGAAAGCCCGTTGGTGATAAGTAAGAGTTAGTATGCCGGGAAGAATGTGTGAAAAGAGAAAGATTAACGAAGATAATTTAAAGAGTGTAGCGATGAGTATGTGTGTGTAGTCACCTAGTTATACTCACCTAATTCTACTGCGCGGGGGTTGAGTTTTGGCTCTTTGGTCCCACCTCTCAAGAAAATGAAATTTTGTGAGACGAAACGTTTGAGTAGGCATAAGAAATCAAAGAAGATTGAACAAGAGGAGGAGAGATGGTAGGGAAGAGGACTGAGGGGGAGAAGAGAGGAGCAGCAAAACAGAAAATGCTAAGGAGAGGTGCTGACGTCACTACTGTCAACAATTATTAGCGTTTCATATAAAATTTACATTTCCCATTAAATATATGTAACCCGATATAGAATTTTACCCCGAGTTGAGTGCCGGTAATTTGCATACAATTTACAGGTAATCACTCGCTGCTTCTATCTATCTATCTATATATATATATATATATATATATATATATATATATATATATATATATATATATATATATATATATATATATATATATATATATATATATATATATATATATATATATATATATATTTAAAGAATTTGGTGATAAGTGTGAGTGTACTCAGCTAGTAGTACTCACCTAATTGTGCATCTAATTCTAATACTCATCTAATTGTTGCTCTTTTGCTCTACGCGAGGTTTCTATCCACGCTGAGCGGGCCTTAGGACACCTGTGTTATCATTTGACAGATGTACCGCCCGAGTCAAACTCCCCACCTGATACTGTCCTCGGAGCGGATCGCGGCCTGCGCGAATGCCCGGGCTTGGGGCCGGAGGAGCAGCAGCAGTAGCAGCAGAAACGGTAGCAGCAGCAGCTGTAGCAACGGCAGCAACAGCAGCAGCAGTAATAAGAGCAGTAACAGCAGCAGCAACAGCAGAAACAATAGCAGCGGCAGCAACAACAGTAGCGGCAGAAACAGCAGCAGCAGCAACAGCAGCGGCAGCAACATCAACAACAGCAAAAACAGCATCAACAGCAGCAACAAGAGCGGCAGCAACAGCAGAAACAGCAGCAGCAGCAGAAACAGCAGCAGCGGCAGCAACACCTAAATAGTGTGGTTGGTGTGAGCATGATTCATGTTACAGGGCGCAGCGTACAGGCCACTCGCACGACTTATGATCATTTAGCGTCCAAGGTTATGTGTTGGCGAGGGAGGAGGTCCCTGTTAACACCAGTGTCCCGTCCCTCACACACACACACACACACACACACACACACACACACACACACACACACACACACACACACACACACACAGGGGTCGTGAGGTGGGGGTCGTGGGGTTAACCTCCGCAAATATTGGTAGGCTCAGGACCTGTACACCTGTTGATTGACAGTTGAGAACCGGGACCAAAGAGCCAGAGCTCAATCTCCGCAAGCACAACTAGGTGAGCATTTTAAGAAATATCGTAGTCGAGCCCCCCCCCCCCACCCTCAGGAACCTACATCACACCGATTTTCATGTTCTGAAATATTGGTTGTGTTTTCCGTGGATTTATTTAGCCTTTGCAGTGCATTGTCGCATAATTTTTTTAGAGAGAGAAAGAAGGAGAAAGGGAAAGAGGGGGAATGTTTGAAGAGCATCCATTATGAATCCCATTGGGTAGGGGAGTACTATAGACCAGTTAGAGTTGGAACAAGTGAAAAATTTAAGGAATATCTGTATTTACAGAACTCCCTCCCCCTTTTAAATTTTCATGAAGTCAAGTATGACATACAGGTTGAGAGGGGAGAGTGGGGGGGGGGGGGGACGGTGAAGTGAGGGTTGAGGTGATGGTGAGAGGCGAGGTGAGGGATGAGGTGAGAAGTGAAGTGAGGGAAGAACATAAGCACCTGAGAACACAAGGATATATTATATATTTATATATATTTACGGGCTCACCATAGCCCGTGCTACATGGACAATTCGTTCTGAGTAGCTAAATCTAAAACAACAACAACAACAAGGATATGTGAAACTGCAGAAGACATTTGGTATTCAGTGCCTATATTGACATCTGTATATACATCTGTATATATGACATCTGTATGGTATATCTGAATAGATATACCATCAAGGGGCACCTTTCTTCTCGATGTATATACACAGAGAGTTTAGTTTTGTCCTGGACGATATATTCATGACTGGAGTACAGTTGCTGTCTGGCCAATAAGCACTTATGTGGACATAATTACCCGCCTGTTGGTTGATAGGTCTTAGGACTAACCAAACAACGTTCTCATTTATACTCAACGAAACATATACTTAAACAATTTAATTAATCAAACATATATATGTATATACAAAAGAATGGGGGTGGTAGGAGAAGAAAATATTAAAACTTTCAATAAAAATCCACAAGGTTTTCTCTGAATACTCCTTATTTTCTTCTCCTAGGCTACGGGTCCCCACATTTGTACCAGAGGTGGATACAGAGCAAAACACAGAACAAAATGTAAAGATATCCACACAGACGTTCCAAAAGTCATCAGGGGGAGTAACCCCCCAAAAAATCTCATTTCAGATAAGCTACTTGATACGTGAGCTCCACTTGCAAGGAACATTAGATTGCATACGACCACCCCCCCGACCGCCCCTGCTGCAATCTATCCCCCCTAGCCCCTTCCCTTTCCCATACATCCCCCCTTCACTATTCCCCTACCTTTCCTCCTCGTCCTCCTCTCAGTCAAATACCTCGAGGGATGAATGAAGAGAGGAAAGAGGATTGATCAATGCCTTCAGTGTGACGGGAGAGACAGAGGGGAATGGTTGTGTTGCAACGCGCTCTGTGGACCCCGTGTTGCAGGGGACAACCACCAGGTACCTCCCCCCAGCCACCATACCCCCCAGGTACCTCCCCCCAGCCACCATACCCCCCAGGTACCTCCCCCCAGCCACCATACCCCCCAGGTACCTCCCCCAGCCACCATAACTACCAGGTACCCCCCAGCCACCATACCCCCCAGGTACCTCCCCCCAGCCACCATACCCCCCAGGTACCTCCCCCCAGCCACCATACCCACCAGGTACCTCCCCCCCAGCCACCATAACCACCAGGTACCTCCCCCAGCCACCATAACCACTAGGTACCTCCCCCAGCCACCATAACCACCAGGTACCTCCCCTCCAGCCACCATAACCACTAGGTACCCCCCCCAGCCACCATAACCACTAGGTACCTCCCCCCACCCACCATAACCACTAGGTACCCCCCCCAGCCACCATAACCACTAGGTACCCCCCCCAGCCACCATAACCACCAGGTACCTCCCCCCAGCCACCATAAACACTAGGTACCCCCCCCCCAGCCACCATAACCACCAGGTACCCCCCCCAGCCACCATAACCACCAGGTACCCCCCCAGCCACCATACCCCCCAGGTACCCCCCCAGCTACCATAACCACCAGGTACCTCCCCCCAGCCACCATACCCACAAGGTACCTCCCCCAGCCACCATACCCCCCAGGTACCTCCCCCCAGCCACCATACCCCCCAGGTACTCCCCCCAGCCACCATAACCACCAGGTACCCCCCCCCAGCCACCATACCCCCCAGGTACCCCCCCCCCCAGCTACCATAACCACCAGGTACCTCTCCCCGGCCACCATACCCACCAGGTACCTCCCCCAGCTACCATAACCACCAGGTACCTCCCCCCAGCCACCATACCCCCCAGGTACCCCCCCCCAGCTACCATAACCACCAGGTACCTCCCCCCAGCCACCGTAACCACCAGGTACTCCCCCCAGCCACCATAACCACCAGGTACTCCCCCCCAGCCACCATACCCACCAGGTACCCCCCCCAGCCACCATACCCACCAGGTACCTCCCCCCAGCCACCATAACCACCAGGTACTCCCCCCAGCCACCATAACCACCAGGTACTCCCCCCAGCCACCATAACCACCAGGTACTCCCCCCAGCCACCATAACCACCAGGTACTCCCCCCCAGCCACCATAACCACCAGGTACTCCCCCCAGCCACCATAACCACCAGGTACTCCCCCCCAGCCACCATAACCACCAGGTACTCCCCCCCCAACCACCATACCCACCAGGTACCCCCCCCAGCCACCATAACCACCAGGTACCCCCCCCCCCAGCCACCATACCTACCATGCCCCGTAACAGGTGTTTGATGTCGCTTGTATGACAACAAATGAGGATTTTACACATGAACAAAATATTGTTTATTTGCGAATAACGTGACCAATGAGTCTGAAAAACACGTGTGAATGACCATTAACGACTATGAAATGAATTAGGAATGGTCATTCTACCTAATCTGAAGTACATCATTTAATTATATCAATTAGTAAATATGCGGTAAATTGTAGCTTAACACTTAGCTTGTGCAGTTAGAAAATTTTAATCACACACACAGACTCCCTCAATTATAGACCTGTACCTGTATCATTGACTAGTGTAATAGTGAAAGTATTGGAAAATCTAATCAAAACTAATTGGGTAGAACACCTGGAGAGAAATTATATAATATCAGACAGACAGTATGGTTTTCGATCTGGAAGATCCTGTGTATCGAATTTACTCAGTTTCTATGATCGAGCCACAGAGATATTACAGGAAAGAGATGGTTGGGTTGACTGCATCTATCTGGACCTAAAAAAGGCTTTTGACAGAGTTCCACATAAGAGGTTGTTCTGGAAACTGGAAAATATTGGAGGGGGTGACAGGTAAGCTTCTAACATGGATGAAAAATTTTCTGACTGATAGAAAAATGAGGGCAGTGATCAGAGGCAATGTATCGGACTGCAAAAATGTCACAAGTGGAGTACCACAGGGTTCAGTTCTTGCACCGGTGATGTTCATTGTCTACATAAATGATCTACCAGTTGGTATACAGAATTATATGAACATGTTTGCTGATGATGCTAAGATAATAGGAAGGATAAGAAACTTAGATGATTGTCATGCCCTTCAAAATGACCTGGACAAAATAAGTATATGGAGCACCACTTGGCAAATGGAATTTAATGTTAATAAATGCCATGTTACGGAATGTGAAATAGGAGAACATAGACCTCACACAACCTATATATTATGTGAGAAATCTTTAAAGAATTCTGATAAAGAAAGAGATCTAGGGGTGGTTCTAGATAGAAAACTATCACCTGAGGACCACATAAAGAATATTGTGCGAGGAACCTATGCCACGCTTTCTAACTTCAGAATTGCTTTTAAATACATGGATGGCGATATACTAAAGAAATTGTTCACGACTTTTGTTAGGCCAAAGCTAGAATATGCAGCGGTTGTGTGGTGCCCATATCTTAAGAAGCACATCAACAAACTGGAAAAGGTGCAAAGACATGCTACTAAGTGGCTCCCAGAACTGAAGGGCAAGAGCTGCGAGGATAGGTTAGAGGCATTAAATATGTCAAAACTAGAAGACAGAAGAAAAAGAGGTGATTTGATCACTACATACAAAATATTAACAGGAATTGATAAAATCGATAGGAAAGATTTCCTGAGACCTGGAACTTTAAGAACAAGAGGTCACAGATTTTTAAACTAACTTTCGCAAACAGAGTGGTAAACGGTTGGAACAAGTCAAGTGAGAAGGTGGTGGAGGCCAAGACCGTCAGTAGTTTCAAAGCGTTATATGACAAAGAGTGCTGGGAAGACGGGACACCTCGAGCGTAGCTCTCATCCTGTAACTACACTTAGGTAATTACACACACAAATACATATATATATATATATATATATATATATATATATATATATATATATATATATATATATATATATATATATATATATATATATATCCTACAGCCACCAGATTTAGGAAAAGGAGCTTTCCCATAGTTTTATCCACGCCACGAAAAATACTGTTTCAATGCACAATTTTAATCCCCCTAAATATATATTATATCATACGTGCAAATATGCAATATTTAAAAGCTAACTTCATGATATAAATTCCCTTTTGTTGATAATTGCAGAGTTCTTCGATACTTGCAATGTTTAGGGGGTAGTGAACGCTGGGAGTAGTGAACGCTGGGGGTAGTGAACGCTGGGAGTAGTGAACGCTGGGGGTAGTGAACGCTGGGTTGTAGTGAACGCTGAGTTGTAGTGAACGCTGGGGTGTAGTGAACGCTGGGGTGTAGTGAACGCTGGGGGTAGTGAACGCTGGGGGTAGTGAACGCTGGGTTGTAGTGAACGCTGGCGGTTGTGAACGCTGGGGTGTAGTGAACGCTGGGGGTAGTGAACGCTGGGAGTAGTGAACGCTGGGGGTAGTGAACGCTGCGGGTAGTGAACGCTGGGGGTAGTGAACACTGGGGGTAGTGAACGCTGGGGGTAGTGAACGCTGGGAGTAGTGAACGCTAAGGGTAGTGAACGCTGGGTTGTAGTGAACGCTGGGGGTAGTGAACGCTGGCGGTAGTGAACACTGGGGGTAGTGAACGCTGGGGGTAGTGAACGCTGGGAGTAGTGAACGCTGGGGGTAGTGAACGCTGGGTTGTAGTGAACGCTGGGTTGTAGTGAACGATGGGGGTAGTGAACGCTGCGGGTAGTGAACGCTGGGTTGTAGTGAACGATGGGGGTAGTGAACGCTGGGGGTAGTGAACGCTGGGTTGTAGTGAACGATGGGGGTAGTGAACGCTGGGAGTAGTGAACTCTGGTGGTAGTGAACGCTGGGGGTAGTGAACGCTGGGGGTAGTGAACGCTGGGGGTAGTGAACGCTGGGGGTAGTGAACACTGGGGGTAGTGAACGCTGGGGGTAGTGAACGCTGGGGGTAGTGAACGCTGGGGGTAGTGAACGCTGGGGGTAGTGAACTCTGGGGGTAGTGAACGCTGGGGGGTAGTGAACTCTGGGGGTAGTGAACTCTGGGGGTAGTGAACGCTGGGGGTAGTGAACGCCGGCGGTTGTGAACGCTGGGGTGTAGTGAACGCTGGGGGTAGTGAACGCTGGGAGTAGTGAACGCTGGGGGTAGTGAACGCTGCGGGTAGTGAACGCTGGGGGTAGTGAACACTGGGGGTAGTGAACGCTGGGGGTAGTGAACGCTGGGGGTAGTGAACGCTGGGGGTAGTGAACTCTGGGGGTAGTGAACGCTGGGGGTAGTGAACGCTGGGGGTAGTGAACGCTGGGGGGTTGTGAACTCTGGGGGTAGTGAACGCTGGCGGTAGTGAACGCTGGCGGTAGTGAACGCTGGCGGTAGTGAACGCTGGAGGTAGTGAACGCTGGGGGTAGTGAACGCTGGGTGTTGTGAACGCCGGCGGTTGTGAACGCTGGGGTGTAGTGAACGCTGGGGGTAGTGAACGCTGGGAGTAGTGAACGCTGGGGGTAGTGAACGCTGCGGGTAGTGAACGCTGGGGGTAGTGAACACTGGGGGTAGTGAACGCTGGGGGTAGTGAACGCTGGGGGTAGTGAACGCTGGGGGTAGTGAACGCTGGGAGTAGTGAACGCTGGCGGAAGTGAACGCTGGGGGTAGTGAACAATGGGGGTATTGAACGCTGGGTGTTGTGAACGCTGGGTGTTGTGAATGCTGGGGGTAGTGAACGATAGGGGTAGTGAACGCTGGGGGGTAGTGAACTCTGGGGGTAGTGAATGCTGGCGGTAGTGAACGCTGGCGTTAGTGAACGCTGGCGGTAGTGAACGCTGGCGGTAGTGAACGCTGGGGGTAGTGAACGCTGGGGGTAGTGAACGCTGGGGGTAGTGAACGCTGGGGGTACTGAACGCTGGATCTATCGAGTAAGGTGACGCGTTCACTCTCAATTCGAATAATGCATCCTAGCCGAATATTCCTGCTGACACTACGATATCACTTGGGTACGAACTGTCTTTCCAACACCTCTCTACGGCTCGCTCTGTGTGTGTGTGTGTGTGTGTGTGTGTGTGTGTGTGTGTGTGTGTGTGTGTGTGTGTGTGTGTGTGTGTGTGTGTGTATACTCACCTATTTGTGGTTGCGGGTTTTGAGCTCTGGCTCTTTGGTCCCGCCTCTCAACTGTCAATCAACTGGTGTACAGATTCCTGAGCCTATTGGGCTCTATTATATCTACACTTGAAACTGTGTATGGAGTCAGCCTCCACCACATCACTTCCTAATGCATTCCATTTGTCAACCACTCTGACACTAAATAAATTCTTTCTCATATCTCTGTGGCTCATTTGGACACTCAATTTCCACCTGTGTCCCCTAGTGCGTGTGCCCCTTGTGTTAAATAGCCTGTCTTTATCTACCCTGTCGATTTCTCTGAGAATCTTGTACGTGGTGTGTGTGTGTGTGAATGTGTGAGTGTGTGTGTGTGTGTGTGTGTGTGTGTGTGTGTGTGTGTGTGTGTGTGTGTGTGAGTGAGTGAGTGAGTGAGTGAGTGAGTGAGTGAGTGAGTGTGAGAGAGACAGAATGAGAGAGAGAGAGAGAGACAGAGAGAGAGAGAGATACAGCGACAGAGACAGAGACAAAAACAGAGAGAGAGAGAGAGAGAGAGAGAGAGAGAGAGAGAGAGAGAGAGAGAGAGAGAGAGAGAGAGAGAGAGAGAGAGAGAGAGAGAGAGAAAGAAAGAAAGAGAGGCAGCGACAGAGACAGAGAGACAGAGACAGATAGAGACAGACAGAAAGAAAAACAGCTCCTCTTACCCGGAACCACCACCTTCACTACCACACTGGTTCAAACAGCAACTTGTTGTCGTGGTCGGTGTTCAATCCTTCTTCATCTCCCGTCTCCACACTGTCACGAGTCCCGCTCCTGTCATCCTGTCCCGCGCTGCCACCGTCCAGTGCCTCTACCTCATCACCACAAGAGTCTCAAGTGCCAGTTCAACGCCGATGATCAACGTCCTAAGAACGAGGCCCTCAAACCAACCAAACACTGACGTTTACCAACAAAAATCCAACGAGATTTTCTAAATAATCATTTATCGGCCTTACGGATAAAGTTAATCGGTGAGCGTTGAGTGAATGCACTCTATCCGCGAGGGTTCCTCGCGAAGGGAGTGAACGGAGAGGATTTCACATGTCCGATGTTCACCAGCGAGAGGGAACAGAGGGAGGGAGGAAGGTGGTGGCAGCAGCCGAGGAGCGTGTAAGGGGACGTCCGCACACTAGGGCCAGCGGCGGCCAACTGAACCCGGTCTTCTCCAGCCACCACTACTGAACCCGCCGCCTCAGAGGCTCCTATACCAGTGTGTGTTTATGTACGGGTGAGCGCGCGCGTGTGTGTGTTGTGTACTCACCTATTTCTACTCACCTATTTGTGTCTGCAGGATGGAGCATTGACTCGTGGATCCCGCCTTTCGAGCATCGGATATTTACACCTGTTCCTTAAGTGCATTCCATTTCCCCACTATCAGACTAAAAGAAAACTTCCTAACATCTCTGTGACTCATCTGAGTTTCTAGCTTCCACCCATGTCCCCTCGTTCAGTTACTATTCCGTGTGATCATTTCATCTATGTCCACTCTGTCAATCCCCCTGTGTATTTTATACGTTCCTATCATGTCCCACCCCTCTCCCTTCTTCTTTCTAGTGTCGTAAGGCACAGTTCCCTCAGGTGCTCCTCATACCCCATCCCTCTTAACTCTGGGACGAGTCTCGTTGCAAACCTCTGAACCTTTTCCAGTTTCCTTATGTGCTTCTTCAGATGGGGACTCCATGAAGAGGCGGCATTCTCTAAGACTGGCCTCACGTAGGCAGTGTAAAGTGCCCTAAATGCCTCCTTACTTAGGTTTCTGAATGATGTTCTAACTTTTGCCAGTGTAGAGTATGCTGCTGTGTGTGTGTGTGTGTGTGTGTGTGTGTGTGTGTGTGTGTGTGTGTGTGTGTGTGTGTGTGTGTGTGTGTGTGTGTGTGTGTGTGTGTGTGTGAATGTGTACGTATGACTAAATATCGATATAGTTTACAGTTAACTTCATTCTCGACTAAACTATTTGGATCTCGGATTCGCTTCGCGGGCGTGTCGAAAATGGTTGGGCACGTTTCCATTCACCTCATGCCTCTGTTTACCTTGCAGTAAATAGGAGCCGAGGAGTTGGCAACTGTAGTGGGTGCTTCCTGGGCAAGGTGGTCAGTAGTTCGATCTTGATGGGACCTCGATACACACCTAAAGTGTGTATATGTAAATATATATATATATATATATATATATATATATATATATATATATATATATATATATATATATATATATATATATATATATATATATATATATATATTTACATATCACTCGTTACCCAACATTAAGCACTCGATATTTCCTGTATAGAAAAATCACCATCTTAGTGCAGAGAAGAAAATGTATATATAAAACGTGCCTGATCGTTTGGCAGGATTTCAAGGCAGATTTTAGCGTCTTTATCAAGACAGGTGAAGACAAATCCTCAGCATGGTGCTATTGAAACACTCCTTAACGAACCCATAACGAGGGATATCATATGAGCTGATAGTCTCTCTCTATCTGTGTGTGTGTGTGTGTCTCTCTCGCTATTATCACCATTCTGAGAGGCGCCAACTATCCTTCCTGGATATCGTTTAGAAAGAAGTCTGTTGTCGCCGCCTCGGACGCTCCTTCATTCTTCCATCTATTGATGGAAGGGATACTCGTACTCCTCTCTAAGCTAGAGAGAGAGAAGGGTAAAGGAGTGTACCCATCCCTCTACGCTTCCTTGTCCAATCATTAACACTTTTACTCGTGAATGATGGTTTGGTAAGAGCTCAGACTGTCCGTGTCTGGGTGGAAGTAGGGTGGTGCGGGGACTGTGTATGTGAGAGGTTATCTTGAGGTTATCTTGAGATGATTTCGGGGCTTTTTAGTGTCCCCGCGGCCCGGTCCTCCACCAGGCCTCCACCCCCAGGAAGCAGCCCGTGACAGCTGACTAACACCCAGGTACCTATTTTTACTGCTAGGTAACAGGGGCATAGGGTGAAAGAAACTTTTGCCCATTGTTTCTTGCCGGCGCCTGGGATCGAACCCAGGACCACAGGATCACAAGTCCAGTGTGCTGTCCGCTCGGCCGACCGGCTCCCAGGTGTTGGTGTTTCAGATTCAGCTACTCTCGGAACAGCTACTCTCGGAACAGCTACTCTCGGAACAGCTACTCTCGGAACAATAAGTTGTAAGCCCAACGGGTTCTGGTGCAGCTCAGGGTCAGGGGCTCTGGCTCTGGTGAGCCCCTCGTACTCACCTGGCGCAGATGTGTCTATTTGAGTGTACTCAGCTAGATAATATATACACGCGGACATACAGCCCCGCTCCTGTGTCAGGTAAGTCCACTACGGGCTCACCATAACCCGTGCTACTTGCCCCGCTCCTGTGTCAGGTAAGTCCACTACGGGCTCACCATAACCCGTGCTACTTTGCAACTTTTTTGTTCCCAGTAGCTGAATCTAAAACAATAACAACGACCTTGATATACTCACCTACATGGACTTGCAAGGTCGAGCTAGGCTCCTGGCCCCGCCTTCTGAACGTTCTTAGATTAATGCAGTGACTCATTTCTCACGCTTTTATCGTGTTTACAGTTAACAATTTTAAACCGTATTAACTTCAGCGACTTTTGCATCCGACCTGTTCCTTTTATTGACAGCTCTAATTCTAAAAAAGTTGTTCCTGTGGCACCTTTGCGTCTCCAGGTTCCATTTATGACCCCTGGTTCTGTTGTTCCAAGCTTTGAAAAACGTTCCTTTGAAACTGTTTATCATAGATTCTTATGTTGTTATCATATCCCCCTTATCTCTCCTCTCTTTCAGTAAGGTAAGATCCAGACTTTCCTCAAAGCTCAATCCCTCCAGCTCCAGAACGAGTTTCGTTGAATACTTTTGACCTTTTCTAGATTCTCCTTGTCCTTTTTTCAGGTAAGGGTTCCATGCTGGGGATGCATATTCAAGGGTGAATCTCACCTTAACGTTGCTAAAATGATTTTCTGGTAGTTGTTTAGGGGCCTCGTAGCCTGGTGGATAGCGCGCAGGACTCGTAATTCTGTGGCGCGGGTTCGATTCCCGCACGAGGCAGAAACAAATGGGCAAAGTTTCTTTCACCCTGAATGCCCCTGTTACCTAGCAGTAAATAGGTACCTGGGTGTTAGTCAGCTGTCACGGGCTGCTTCCTGGGGGTGGAGGCCTGGTCGAGGACCGGGCCGCGGGGACACTAAAGCCCCGAAATCATCTCAAGATAACCTCAAGATAGGGTTGGCAGTAGTGGTTGTGCCAGGGGGAGAAGGCAGGGCGAGGAAGAAGGCATGAGGGGAAAGGAAAGTAAGAAGGGGAACGAATGGGAATATGAAGGGAAGAAGAAATCACGAGAAATAGAAACAAAGGAGGGAAGAAGTCAGAGTCTAGAATATCCACAGTAAAATTGGAAAGCTCTTTTAGCAGTTTTTATTTCTCGGAGGAGATGGAGATGTTAGGAAAAGCAACATCGCACGAAATGTAATAATGCTCTTTATGAATATGAATGCAACGTTGGAGATTGCCCCCCCTGCCACATTAACTACATTGGACATACTACCAACAATGAGTAGTAGTTGTTGTTGTTTTTAGATTCAGCCACTCGGAACAAAAAGTTTGCAAGTAGCACGGGCTACGGTGAACCCGTACTGGACTTACCTGGCACTGGAGCGGGGCTGTAACTGCAATGAGTAGGTGCTTCATGCTTAATTTACAGTAAAAGGGGTGTAAAACATGACTAACTAATCAGCAACATCGTCCTAAAAAGCCACGACATAGCTAAAGGCACCACTATCATCACCAAGGATAGGTAAGATTAGGTAATTATGACTATATTTGCACTTGGAAGGGATCTGAGGATAGGGATTTAGAATAGGAAAGGAAAGGAATGGTGTCCAGCCACATGGAGGGTCGGGGATTGAACGCCGACCCGCATGGAACGAGGCCGTCGCTCTACCGTGCAATCCAAGTAGGCTACAGACACACACATACACTTAATGCCATCTTCATTCGCAAGTTTGTCCTATTGATAAACACAAATTAATTTAACACCGAACACTGGCGAGAGAGAGAAGAGAGAGGGGATAAGAGAGGAGTAAAGAGAAGGGGGAGATGTGGGAATGGGAGAGAGAGAGAGAGAGAGAGAGAGAGAGAGAGAGAGAGAGAGAGAGAGAGAGAGAGAGAGAGAGAGAGAGAGAGAGAGAGAGAGAGAGAGAGAGAGAGAGAGGGAGAGAGAGAGAGAGAGAGAGGCGAGCGCAGCTATATACCTCTCTCTAGGATATATGTAACTAAATGGGATATTCGGCTGCTCCTGGAATCTCTTTCCCACCAACCCTCTTTCCCTGATCTAGAGAGTGAAGAAACACTAAATCAATTAATAATTTCATTTTTGTACAACATCTTGTGACATCAGAAGAAATACACACATAATACAGAGAACATAATTATTCTAAAATTACCTGGATGAATATATGTTCATCTCACACCATCATACACATCCTTGGGTATGAGTAGTTATCGTAGAGAAGCTCCGGCGATAGTTATCTTACACCTAGGGTTATCTTCCCTCTCCGTCAAAGCAAACCTAGATGATAAATTCACTTCAGTGTTAATTAATTTGATATTCATATACTGCATTAGTACACTTCAGCTTGTTAGAGAATACGTTAAAGTGGTTTTTCATACTGTGGCGAAGCTGTACTATTGTACAGCTTCGCAGCTGTCCTATTGTACAGCTTCGCAGCTGTCCTATTGTACAGCTTCGCAGCTGTCCTATTGTACAGCTTCGCAGCTGTCCTATCATTACAGCTAAATGATAGGACGAATCCCAGTGCTTTTTTTATGGCAAGGTTGACAATTTCTGCCAAATAAATCCCATATTGCCTTTTCATCTCTCTGAAAAGCCTGGGTAAATGTATTTTCTACATTATACTACATAAATAGTTTAAAAATAAAGGCCTAGACTAATTTGTGGATAGGAATGTATTTCAGTACCCAAATCAGGAAATTTTGTATGATGGATATCTTCATGGACTGTAGGAATTTTGAAGTTTGGCAAAATTTTAGAATTTAGGAATTTCCTGAAAATTCTATAAAATACTTTGTTTGGAAAAGCATGTGATTAAAACACTTATGGGAGACATTAACTTCAACATCAAATAGTTTGTAATCAGAATGAAAATTTAAAATTCTGTTTAATTAAGTTTAATAATATTCATCCTAAATAGTTTAGGACAAAAACATAGATTATCTAAATTTGATCTCGTGAATGTAAGTTTACGATAAACTGAAGCAGAAAACTGATCACCAATATCCATAACTAATGAGTCAAAGAAATAAGACGTGTACTTTTGGTTAAACTTGGTTTAACAACGTGTTTTTAACGTATAATTTTGGTTTAACTTGGTTTAACAACGTGTTTTTAACGTATAATTTTGGTTAAACTTGGTTTAACAACGTGTTTTTAACGTATATTTTTGGTTTAACTTGGTTTAACAACGTGTTTTTAACGTATATTTTTGGTTTAACTTGGTTTAACAACGTGTTTTTAACGTATATTTTTGGTTTAACTTGGTTTAACAATGTGTATTTGTGTATTCTTGATTTAACAACTTGGTGAGCTGTTATAGACTGCATCTTCAACTTGAGTTTTTATTTTGAGAGTAAATTTTATTTACAAATAGTGGTAGCAATGGGTTCAGCTCTCAGCCCGTCTGATACTAATATTTTCCTGAGTAATCTCGAGAAACTGTAGAAAGACCAACACAAGTCCTGAGGTGTTTAAGCTTGTTCTTAATTCTCGTTATGCGGATGATTCCTTTCTAACTATCAATGGCCGCTCACACGTGGATAACTTTGTTTCCTAACTGAAACAAACTTATTGGATTGGTCTTCCGTAGAAGACACTCCCGCACTACACAACAATACCATGTTGACCAGACCACACACTAGAAGGTGAAGGGACGACGACGTTTCGGTTCGTCCTGGACCATTCTCAAGTCGATTGTGAATGTAGAAGAACAAGACAATCGACTTGAGAATGGTCCAGGACGGACCGAAACGTCGTCGTCCCTTCACCTTCTAGTGTGTGGTCTGGTCAACATACTTTAGCCACGTTATTGTGACTCATCGCCTGCAACAATACCATGAAATTAACAATAGTAAATCAATGACATAGAAAGATACCACTAAGATAATGATTAAATATATGAAATTAACAGACATCACTGAGGCAATAATATGTGGTGTATGTTAATCCACTTATATTAACAGGTGTTCAGGGGCCAGATTCACGAAGTAGTTACGCAAGTACTTACGAACGTGTATCTCTTTCCTCAAGCTTTGACGGCTTTGGTTACATTTATTAAACAGTTTAAAAGCATGAAAACTTGCATATCAACTGTTGTTATTGTTATAAACAGCCTCCTGGTGCTTCGGAGCTCATTAACTGTTTAATAATTGCAAACAAAGCCGCCAAAGATTGAGAAAACATATACAGGTTCGTAAGTGCTTGCGTAACTGCTTCGTGAATCTGGCCCCAGACTGTTTTCATGCAGGTAAATGCATGAAAACGTTTCGAACTTTTTGAACTTTCTTAATTTTTGAACATTTTGAAATGAATTTGACACCCGTGTGTCACCTCGACCCTTCAATCCCTTCAGCTCTTACGGGTGGAGAGAAGGTATAATTAATTAGTTGGCTAATCACTGTGGCTAATCACCACAAGGCAACTCTAATAGGAGGGGAGGGAATTACCAGGGGGAAAGCACCAAGCCATTACGACTATATAGCACTTAGAAGGGATCAGGATAAGGATCTGGGGCCAGATTCACGAAAGCACTTACGAACCTGTACATCTTTTCTCAATCTTTGGCGGCTTTCTTTCCAATTATTAAACAATTAATGAGCTCCGAAGCACCAGGAGGCTGTTTATAACAATAACCACAATTGAATGGGAAGTTTTCATGTTTATAAACTGTTCAAATAAATGTAACCAAAGCCGTCATAGATTGAGGAAAGATGTACACGTTCGTAAGTGCTTTCGTGAATCTTGCCCCTGGGATGGGACGGAGGAGAAGAAATGGTGCCCAACCACTTGTGGACGGACGGGGATTGAACTCCGACCTGCATGAAGCGAGACCATCACTCTACCATCCAGCCTGACTAAAAAAAATTGTATGACAATCCCCAAAATTTAAATTCTTGAAGTAATGTTTAAATTACACGCAGAGATAACATGAAGAAAAATGGTTAAAACGCAAGAAAACGCAAATTTAGTAAAGTTTCAAAATCTTGGATCCACACTTGAGATTAAAGACCCATAATTAGCCTAATTAAGGGAGAATTACATTCCGAAATAAGATAAAAGATGTAGATGCTGCGGGCCCTCAAGACAGGTTGCATTCACGGACGTTAATTAAGATCTCGCTGATGTATGAGTGAGCCAATTTCATTGATTAATTAAATTTGATTCGTAAATATTCGAGCATTATACATTTATTATCGCCACGAGGAGCATTATGTAAAATAATGACAGAAACAAATGAATTTATATATAAAAAAAAATTATCTAGAGTTTTATATAATGTATAATTTTATATAAGTTTTATTAGTTTTATATAATTTTTTTATGAGTTTTTTTATGAATTTTATATAATGTATATTTGCGATTTTTCTGTAGTAAAGTTTTCCATGATCAAGAAATTCGAGGGATAACCTGGATAAAACTAATATTCTTCACGATTTATGTAACAGAAACCAAACTAACGTTGAAGACGCAGTTCATGTAACAGGGATTAAACTATCATTAAATACACCTCCTGTAACGGGGATTTGACTACAACAGGATAAAATGTCAACAAACCATCTCTTTGAGATTATAATTCCTTACAACTGACACCAATCAATCTGTGGATATCCCTATTGGTTTGTTGTTTTGTTTTATAGGGAAGACGCCATTTTATACATTATTTCTAAGTGACATTTTCTTAAAATCAAGATGATTTGTCTTGATAGTAAAACAGAAATGAAAACAAAACAGAAAGAACTCTAATTCTATTAAGTAAATGGAGTAACTCCTTCAAGACAAAATGAGATTATTCGTTTGGGAATTATGTATTCAGTTGACCAGACCACACACTAGAAGTTGAAGGGACGACGACGTTTCGGTCCGTCCTGGACCATTCTCAAGTCGATTGACTTGAGAATGGTCCAGGACGGACCGAAACATCGTCGTCCCTTCAATTTCTAGTGTGTGGTTTGGTCAACATACTTCAGCCACGTTATTGTGACTCATCGCCTGCATATGTATTCAGTTGAAGGTGTGGAGAGCTATGATGAAGTCACCATAAGTGTGATGATGGCTCCTTGAGAATATCCACCAAACATATTTTAGTTTGGCAAAGTCAACACTTTTGCAGGTTCTATAGTTCACAACCTTGCATACTGACATGTTGTTCAATGACAATGCTTTCAACCAGGCTTCAAGATCAGCAAATTCATCCAGTGTTATATTTTTCATAAATCACCCTCCCCATCTATACTAGGATCCTTAACTCCATACACCACCTCACACTTAAATCTGTAAGTGTATACACCACCTCACACTTAGATCTTTAAGTGCATTCACCACTTCACAAGAATATAACTGTATCCATCACTTCACACTAGAATAATTAACTGTTTACTCGATCTCACACTACGATCCTTAACTATAACCACCATCTCACACTCTGGATCCCTAACCACTAAGAATCCACTACCTCAAGCTGGCCAACCACTTGGGCTGGACGGTAGAGCAAACGGTCTCGCTTCATGCAGGTCGGCGTTCAATCCGCCTACCGTCCACAAGTGGTTGGGCACCATTCCTTCCCCCCGTCCCATCCCAAACCCTTATCCTGACCCCTTCCAAGTGCTATATAGTCGTGATAGCTTGGCGCCTTCCCCCTAATAGTCCTTACCTCAAGCTGGGATCTGTTATACACACACACACACACACCCCTCCTCCTCTCCCCCACACCCAACTCACCGTCTGTCACCTCACAGGGGGGTTCTACCCCTCCCTATCCACTCCCTCCTTCCCTCCGTCCCCATCCCCTTTACCTACCCTCAGCTGGACACATTTTGAGGCCAGCCACCCGTGAAAAATATGTATCCAACTTTTCCTCGACGTTTCGGTTCAGCCAAAACAAATTGTCAACTTCTGTCTCGCTTCGAACTCAAGAGATGGATGAGTGCCCTGAGGAAAACATTTAATATGACATGTATATATATATATATATATATATATATATATATATATATATATATATATATATATATATATATATATATATATATATATATACATATATATATATATATCTTTCAGATGATTACTTATATTGGCTTCAATGCAACGTGATTATATTGGCTTCACCATTACGTGCTTCAGAAATACAGAGGAAAATATGCTGCGTCTTAGAGTACTGTAAAGGAATATTAAATATAATCTGATTAGCAAAAGACAGCACTGAAGATGATATATTGACATGTTGATTTATTTAAGGATACATGATTTGATATGTATTTGCATAATGGTTTAATACAATGATGTAATACAATGATCTAATGCTACAGTGATTAATACAATAATACAAGAATTGATGCAATGTTACAATGACTGATTTAATTATATAATACTATAATGATTGGTGCACAGATGCAATGATTGGTTCATTTAAAACATTTGTGGGACACTGACTAGCAACTGACTAAATGACAATGATTGTTAAAATGGTAGAATGATTGGGAAAAATTATGCTAGAATCGATAAAATGAAACAATGATCGCGCCAATGATACAATGATCGGTAAAATGATTCAGTAAATGGTACAAATATACAGTGATACGTAAAATGATACAATGATTGGTACAAATATACAGTGATTCGTAAAATGATACAATGATTGGTACAAATATAACGTGATTCGTAAAATGATACAGTGATTGGTACAAATATAATGTGATTCGTAGAATGATACAATGATTGGTACAAATATACAGTGATTCGTAAAATGATACAATGATAGGTTCAAATATGTAATGGTATAATGATAACAATTATCATCACTTAATTTTCAAGAAAGTACACTATACAGTGGATCCAAACATTTAGAAGTATAGTGGATGTAAACATTTAGATTCCAAGTAAGTCTTTTAATAATTTTGGCATATTCCATCGTATATAATTGATCCCAATCTTATTAGCACACATATCTTGTATAACCATATTAAGCTGGAAACAAATGACACCCCTTTCCAAGCTTCGCCTCTAATCCAAACAGCTTAAATTTCATGCGAAGCTTCACATATCTTTTTATGCTTGACCAGTGACTCACGGCTTCACCTCTGCCAAAAGGCGTCTTTGTACTTAGTGTCATATCAGTGTTACATCAATAGCCAGCGTCACGCGAGTATACTGAGCTTGTTTGAGTCACAGTGAGCAATCAACACTGTTCCCGGAAGAGCTGTCGTGTTTGAGGAAACAGCGGCCAACTCTCAACAACCAGATAAATTCCGAAATTAATAAGAATTCTCTCGTGATGAATTAGCCGGCATAGTTCCGCCTTTATATTGCGCAGGGAATTTGATACTCGTGTTAATTCCGAAAAAGAAGAGGTTGCCGGATGTGCTGTTGTTCGGGGCTGTTCTGGTGAGGTGTTCTGGTGAGGTGTTGTGGTGAGGTGTTGTGGTGGGTGTTGTGGAGGGGGGGGGGGAGTGTTAGTGGAGTGGTGTGGTGGAGTTATTGGGGTGAGTTGTATCAGAATATTGTGGTTGTGTGTGCTGGGATTGGGTGTTGGATTGTGGTGTATTTTAGTTGGGGTTATAATATTGTTTTGTAAGAGAGAATTTTTGTAAAGTGTGGTGGGTTGTTGTGGTGAACGTGTTGTGTTTGGGGGGAATTAGCCGGTTATTAGGAGTGCTGTTGTGGTAAACTGAAGTGTCTTGAAATTTAGAAAATATTTATATATATATATATACATATATATGTATATATATCAAGAAGGAAGCACTCAACCACCATAGCAGTCATCCAACGACCTGACCAAATCAGAAGTCAGGTCATGATGAGCGAGGAAGTGGTGTTTCCCGCTTATTAATTAAGGACACCGATCTTGCCTTTCACCCGGCTATTAGAGGGAGGTCAACAGGCCTCGGAGGGGGTCGTTAGCGATACATAAGCACCACTCTGATCACACGATTGCAGAGAGCTCGCTGTTCTTTACGAGGCTCTTGGTAGATTGCTTGACCCTTGTAGAGTGGAGAGCTCGTCCAGGGGGGCTCCCCATTATATATATATATATATATATATATATATATATATATATATATATATATATATATATATATATATATATATATATATATATATATATATATTAGTATATTTTGGTAGCAGTCTTTCCTGTAGACATATATTATTAAATATGACCGAAAAAGTAAGATTAATAATTCTAACACGAATTTTCTCAATCTTTCGTACATTACGCTTCACTGTTGGAGGTAAATCAAAAATTAATTCTCCAAAATTCATTTTTATTTCTAGTCTGACGCGACACGGGCGCGTTTCGTAAAACTTATTACATTTTCAAAGAAAATGAAAATGTAATAAGTCTACAGTAAGTAATAAGTAAATAAGTAAATAAGTAATAAGTAAATGTAATAAAATGTAAAATCTTACTTTTTCGGTCATATTTAATAATATATATATATATATATATATATATATATTTATATATATATATATATATATATATATATATATATATATATATATATATATATATATATATGCGTAAGTATCCACTAGAAAATTGAAACGAAAATTCAACATTTTTTTTATTTTTCGTATAGTTTTTCCTAGTGGATACTTACGCATATATATATATATATATATATATATATATATATATATATATATATATATATATATATATATATATATATATATATATATTATATATATACAATGCAAGATTAACTTAAAAACATTTGTGTATATTACAAAATTGTAAACTCAACTCAATTCAACAATTCAACTCAAACAACTCAACAACGTACGTCAACGAAAGCGATAATTATTGTGAAAACCGCCGACTCGAGGAGCTCGACGGAGCTTTTGAATTGAGGTCTCGTTCGAGCGATTGAGATACTTGAACAAATTCCACAAGGGCCGTGACGAGGATTCGAACCTGCGTCCAGGAGCATCCCAGACACTGCCTTTGTTCATTTGATGCATCACGTTAGTGTGATCTCTGTGTGTCTTGAGATACCGACATGTTGAGTTCCAGACCTGGCGAACTAGGGAACAGAGTAGCGAAGTCGCTGTCAGTGCAAGGGCGGCCCTTGTCCTCGCTGTGAGGATCTATACATCTTCTTGAGGTTATCTTGAGAGGATTTCAGGGCTTAGTGTCCCTGCGGCTCGGTCCTCGGACAGGCCTCCACCCCCAGGAAGCAGCCCGTGACAGCTGACTAACTCCCAGGTACCTATTTACTGCTAGGTAACAAGGACATCAGGGTGAAAGAAACTCTGCCCATTATTTTCACCGGCGCCCGGGATCGAACCCGGGACCACAGGATCACGCGTCCAGTGTTCTGTCCGCTCAGCCACCGGCTCCACGGGCGGTACATAGCCTAAGAGGCAGACCAGTGTGGTAAGATGTACCTGTATGCTCACAAATACGGATTTTAAAGTTACGTGAGGTATTTCCTACGTATCGAACATTACAGTTGGAACATTTAAGCAGATAGATAACACCAAAATCTAAGTTCAGAGGGTACTGACTAAGTTCAGAAGGTACTGACTAAGTTCAGAGGGTACTGACTAAGTTCAGAGGGTACTGACTAAGTTCAGAGGGTACTGACTAAGTTCAGAGGGTACTGACTAAGTTCAGAGGGTACTGACTAAGTTCAGAGGGTACTGACTAAGTTCAGAGGGTACTGACTAAGTTTAGAGGGTACTGACTAAGTTCACAGGGTACTGACTAAGTTCAGAGGGTACTGACTAAGTTCAGAGGGTACTGACTAAGTTCAGAGGGTACTGACTAAGTTCAAAGGGTACTGACTAAGTTCAGAGGATACTGACTAAGTTCAGAGGGTACTGACTAAGTTCAGAAGGTACTGACTAAGTTCAGAGGGTACTGACTAAGTTCAGAGGGTACTGACTAAGTTCAGAGGGTACTGACTAAGTTCAAAGGGTACTGACTAAGTTCAAAGGGTACTGACTGAGTTCAAAGGGTACCATCTAATACAGTCCGAGTCTGTGTCAATACCCATCTGTCTCTGTCTCTCTTATATATACAAATATAACTGTGTCCTTGACGTGTAGATAGATGGGGGCCGATGAGAGCTGGGAGCCTAAACGGGGGCCGATGAGAGCTGGGAGCCTAAACGATGTGAAATGCTAAACAAAATCAAATAGTTACTCACATTTCCTAAGAGAAAGTTGGTCGATTGGAAGACTCTTGAAGATGTGTGATGATCGTTTCTTTTAGATAGCAGGAAATTAGGAAATATTTATTAATTTTTTTTGAGATCAGTGAATAATGGTGTGTATATATTACGATAAGAAAAATTATGTTTTGATATTGGTTTTTTAAATATTTAGCTGTAGAGCTAAAGGAGGCTGGTAGTGCTTTAAATCGTCGTGGGGGTCTGAATGTGACCCTGGCACGTTGTTCTCGTTTGAATTATGGCGACCCCAGCTTGCCTATGTTTAACCCGTACCCCAGACCATTCTCTCTGTCAATTTGGGTAAAGTGGCCCCAATTATATGGCCTCTAACTTTTGACAGACTGACAGACAGACAGACGAACAATGCAGTTGGCCCTAACTTCCGTCCCGAGCCTCTGCAGAGACATGCACTATACCCACTCAGCCATGATGAGCTAAATAAGTAATACACACAGAGGTACCACTAAACCCACAAGAAGTTGGGAGGACACCTAATTGGTACTCACAATCCAATTTGCATATGATAAATAAGGATGACAGGAGGAAACAACATACCAGTACATACCAAGGTGCCTTAATGTTGACAAGGTATGTTTGATCAAATGACCATAGATTATAACTGACTGATTCACTTAATAATGTGCAGCCAGCAATAGACCTCAGGCTGACAGAGTGGCGTGACCCCGCAGCTGATGCTGACCTGACCTCTCTCTCTCACTCTCTCTCTCTCTCCAAGGGCTTGCGGTTGCCGACTTGACCACCGAGAGTGCTACTGGTGCCCGGGTCTGACCTACTGAAGCCCCTCGACCAGACACCCCAGCACACCCCCATCGTCGTAGATCAGGAGAGAAGCAGTGTCGACTCTGTCATTAGTCCTCACTAACTCTCAGCTCCTCACTAACTGGCCAAGTCACCCCCTCACATCATGGACCTTCTGGGTTTGTAATTTGGCACGGTAGTTTTTATCGTTTTCTTTCGTATTACACAGATTTGTCGAGGATTTTATGGATGACTGAAACACAAGTCGGGGTGCTCAGGGCCGGGGAGGTTGTACACTAAAACGCTGCCTTGTCGTGGTGTCGTGGGGGTGTGGGGGGAAGGAGAACACCGCCCCCCCCCCCACTCCTCCTTGTCGTGGTTAATGTAATTGCTCTTCCTAACACGCCCTCTCCTTTGTTTTCCTGGAGATAACATGGCACCTGACAGCGTCTGATAAATTACTCGCCTTTACCTGTGTTTAGTGTAGAAAATACTCTATGAAGAAGACACGAGAGTTGAAGGGTCCATTTTGGCTGTGTGTGCGTGTGTGTGCGTGTGAGGTCCATAAGCTGACAACTCGATCTTGCAGGTCCGGAGTGAGAGAGAGAGAGAGAGAGAGAGAGAGAGAGAGAGAGAGAGAGAGAGAGAGAGAGAGAGAGAGAGAGAGAGAGAGAGAGAGAGAGAGAGAGAGAGAGAGAGAGAGAGAGAGAGAGAGAGAGAGAGAGAGAGAGAGAGAGAGAGAGAGAGAGAGAGAGAGATACTAACAAGAGTTTGTATCTATCTATTGAGCAAATATCAGTAATTCAAGGAGTTGACTCAAGACTCTTGCCAACACACACCCTAACACGACTGACTTGCAAGAGTCCATGTGGAAGAAAGTAACTCTCCTTGGCCCTAACTTACCATCAACATGTCACTGCTAAGTCATCACGCGTGAGAATATCCACTACAAGAGTCAAGGAGAGTCAGCTCATTTGCATGAATCCTGCAGAGTTGCAAAATTATCCCGGAGGCTTCAAAACTTATCCAAAAGTTCCCCGTGAAGATTGAAGATTTGCCAGGTTATCAGGATGTTTGAGAAGGTATGAAGCTATCATGGGTGTCCCGGAAGATGTCAAGTTATCGCGAGATGTGTTGAAGTTATGGTGATATCCACCAGGGCCTCGTAGCCTGGTGGATAGCGCGCAGAACTCGTAATTCTGTGGCGCGGGTTTGATTCCCGCACGAGGCAGAAACAAATGGGCAGTTTCTTTCACTCTGAATGCCCCTGTTACCTAGCAGTAAATAGGTACCTGGGTGTTAGTCAGCTGTCACGGGCTGCTTCCTGGGGGTGGAGGCCTGGTCGAGGACCGGGCCGCGGGGACACTAAAGCCCCGAAATCATCTCAAGATAACCTCAAGATATCGTGAGGGGGGGGGGGGGGGGGGGGGTCATGGGGGGGCATATAGTGTGTTGTAGTTATAATGATATCGTGAGGGGGTCTTCGGGTACACATAGTAATCACTCAGGTAGGAAGCTACCTACCTACATCCCCCACCCTCTCTCTCCACTCCCCTCCCCACTCCCCTCCCCACTCCCCCTCTCCACTTCCCCACTACACACACCCTGACACGCTCTCTTTGGCGCCGTCACTCTCCTAACACCTCCTCCTTGATGTCATCTTGGGAAGACTTAATTGTCACTGTAACACCTTTTGTCTCGTGGTATTAGAGCTGTCGGAGGAGGCTAGGAGTGACTTGGGTAAAGAGTAGTAGGAGGAGTAGGAGGAAGAGGAGTAGATATAATAACTACCTATCAGTACTTGCCTATCAGCCACTACGGGAAAGTCGGGTCTAGCTCTTCAGGCCCTGCCTACTGTAGCCATGTTGTACCTGATGCGTTATAATTTGAACTATTCTGACGTTCGAATTCTTTGTCGAATCAGACCTTAAGATGGTGATGGCTTACTTCTTCTTACACCTTCTTCTTTCACACATTCCCCTTGTTTTTTTGTTTTTTGTTTGCAGGGATATACCTGCGCGGGCCCTAAGCCTCTGGCTGACCCACTAAGTGTTGCTTGTTTCTGTTTTACTTGGGTGGAGTATGAGTATTTATGACTCGTATGGTCGCTTCAGTAAGATTTTGCCATATGTGTTTAACAACTTCTTCTTCTCTGTTGGATCTAAGTTGAAATATTATTGGGTTTGTAACAGTGCTCTGTGTTAGATAATGTTCCAGTGGTCTGTCGGGCATTTCTCCACAGTGCTGACATTTCCTCTCATCTTCTGGAACCTGTAAGCCTATTTCCCATGCACATAGGTATCCAAGTAAGAAGATTACAAATTCTTGAAGCAATCCAAATAAGAATAGAACAACCTACCATGAATACCCAAATCACGGAACTATTTATCCCCCAACCATGTGAGTAAGAATAAGACCGGAACATAACGATGCCAACACAGAAGACACTGCTCAATATAATAGACCTATTACACCAGATTAATCTTTGTATGTGCTTCGTCTCCTATTATCCCCTATTTATCCCCTTCACTTTTCCTTTATTCTACTTGTTTTCTCACCTGACCCCATACTGGTATAAATCTAACGACATCTGTAAATTCTTATCACTTGAGAATGAACCATGTAGGTTCGAAACGTTGTGCGATTTTTTTAAATATTTTAATATATATATATATATATATATATATATATATATATATATATATATATATATATATATATATATATATATATAAATATATATATATATATATATATATATATATATATATATATATATATATATATATATATATATTAGTATATTTTGGTAGCAGTCTTTCCTGTAGACATATATTATTAAATATGACCGAAAAAGTAAGATTAATAATTCTAACACGAATTTTCTCAATCTTTCGTACATTACGCTTCACTGTTGGAGGTAAATCAAAAATCACTTCTCCAAAATTCATTTTTATTTCTAGTCTGACGCGACACGGGCGCGTTTCGTAAAACTTATTACATTTTCAAAGACTTCACAAATACACCTAATCAGTTCTAATCAGTTGTGTATTTGTGAAGTCTTTGAAAATGTAATAAGTTTTACGAAACGCGCCCGTGTCGCGTCAGACTAGAAATAAAAATGAATTTTGGAGAAGTGATTTTTGATTTACCTCCAACAGTGAAGCGTAATGTACGAAAGATTGAGAAAATTCGTGTTAGAATTATTAATCTTACTTTTTCGGTCATATTTAATAATATATATATATATATATATATATATATATATATATATATATATATATATATATATATAGATATATATAATTTGAAACAAACTTGAATGGTCCCCAAGCTGTAAATCATTATTAACCATAATGATCCCGACAGGATTCGAGCCTGCGGATCCAGGGATCACTTCCACTGAACCGATACCACTCTGCCATCGATGTCTACCTGAGTGCATAAGCCTCTTCCCCCCTCCCCCTTCCGAGGATCACTCAAACCCTCGTGTCTGAGTGCAAGAGCATCACCAAAGAGGGCCACTCAAGTCCTCACTCGTTCCAAAGTAGCTACTTCAACAGCTCGTCAGGGCCAGAGGAGGTAAAGGGGGGGGGGGGATATTTGACTAAAATATGCATAACCCGAAACTCACGCGCCCGAGGGGGCTAAAGTTTGTTGACTATACCACTTGGCTACACCGCGGACGTGGCCCCCGTATAGTTAACTAATTACATCATCCGTGCCGCTGGTAACTACAAATTACCCTGAAACAGAGAAAACATTTCGAGGGGGAAAAAAAAACTGAGCTTTTGGGGGAAAAAACTAAAAAGTGTAAATGGAAGGAAAGGAGGAGAGGGGGTGCTGGGGGGGTGTGTGGTGAATCGTGACTAGGGTACATAGTGTGTGACACATACGGTGCGACACATACGGTGCGACACATACGGTGTGACACATACGGTGTGACACATACGGTGTGACACATACGGTGTGACACATACGGTGCGACACATACGGTGCGACACATACGGTGCGACACATACGGTGTGACACATACGGTGCGACACATACGGTGTGACACATACGGTGTGACACATACGGTGCGACACATACGGTGTGACACACGGTGGTTGAGACACATGCGGTGTTTGTTTCCAGTGTGTAGTGTGGCGTGTTGTCTCAGGCGAGGGTAATGTGTGGGTGTTGCCTGTAAGCTTCAGAGTTGTGGTGTAACACTCAGTCACTGAGTCATGTGTTGGCGCCAAGGTGTGACACGGGCGGGGAGGTGGGTGGAGGTTATATTAGGGTGTGACACGGGCGGAGAGGTGGGTGGAGGTTATATTAGGGTGTGACACGGGCGGGGAGGTGGGTGGAGGTTATATTAGGGTGTGACACGGGCGGGGAGGTGGGTGGAGGTTATATTAGGGTGTGACACGGGCGGGGAGGTGGGTGGAGGTTATATTAGGGTGTGACACGGGCGGGGAGGTGGGTGGAGGTTATATTAGGGTGTGACACGGGCGAGGCGGTGGGTGGAGGTTATATTAGGGTGTGACACGGGCGGGGAGGTGGGTGGAGGTTATATCAGGGTGTGACACGGGCGGGGAGGTGGGTGGAGGTTATACCAGGGTGTAACACGGGCGGGGAGGTGGGTGGAGGTTATATCAGGGTGTAACACGGGCGGGGAGGTGGGTGGAGGTTATATTAGGGTGTGACACGGGCGGTGAGGTGGGTGGAGGTTATACCAGCGTGTGACACGGGCGGGGAGGTGGGTGGAGGTTATATCAGGGTGTGACACGGGAGGGGAGGTGGGTGGAGGTTATGCCAGGGTGTGACACGGGCGGGGAGGTGGGTGGAGGTTATATTAGGGTGTGACACGGGCGGGGAGGTGGGTGGAGGTTATATCAGGGTGTAACACGGGCGGGGAGGTGGGTGGAGGTTATACCAGGGTGTAACACGGGCGGGGAGGTGGGTGGTGGTTATATCAGGGTGTAACACGGGCGGGGAGGTGGGTGGAGGTTATATCAGGGTGTGACACGGGCGGGGAGGTGGGTGGAGGTTATATTAGGGTGTGACACGGGCGGGGAGGTGGGTGGAGGTGTTGGGGTGAACCTCCATGTTGGCGCCAGGGTGTGACATTGAGGTCCTTCGTACATATACAAACCTTGTCGTGTTTGTAGGGAAGAGCATTAGCTCCCAAGCCCCGACTCTCTCAAATCGCCAATGAACTACATCTCTTCCGCTGCTTGTCGTACGTCCCCCATGAAGACACTTATTGAATTTACCTCAACGATCTCCTTTCTTAACCCGTTTATTTGCGACTCTTCCACTGATGAAATTTATCCAGGTGTCTCGCCGAGTCATCTGTGTCTCCAGCTTCCTGCCGTGTCCTCGGGCTTTGCTGCTTCTCTGTTTGTACTTTGTTTTACTGTTATCCCTGTCATTAATACTTTAATATCTAGTATGTCGTAATCATATCCCACCATGATTAGTCTTTTCTCTAACGTGTGCGAGTGTGTGTATGTTTGTTTTAATTATCTGAATTTCTTGAGCACAATATTGGAATATATATAGTGGGTGAGAGAGAGAGAGAGAGAGAGAGAGAGAGAGAGAGAGAGAGAGAGAGAGAGACAGACAGACAGACAGACAGACAGACAGACAGACAGACAGACAGACAGACAGACAGACAGACAGAGAGAGAGAGAGAGAGAGAGAGAGAGAGAGAGAGAGAGAGACAGAGAGACAGACAGACAGACAGACAGACAGACAGACAGACAGACAGACAGACAGACAGACAGACAGACAGACAGACAGACAGAGAGAGAGAGAGAGAGACAGACAGACAGACAGACAGACAGACAGAGAGAGAGAGAGAGAGAGAGAGAGAGAGAAGAGAGAGAGAGAGAGAGAGAGAGAGAGAGAGAGAGAGAGAGAGAGAGAGAGAGAGAGAGAGAGAGAGAGAGAGAGACCCACTATCACACACCTAAAACATACAACACACCACTTGTAACAACCACATACAACAACAACAACCTCATGCAGTTCCAGGCCCCCTTCACTGCCCCCCCTTCACCGCCCCCCTTCACTGCCCCCTTTCACCGCCCCCCCCCTCCCATCCTTGTCGGGCAGTTCATTTAAATTAACTAATTTTGTGAGGTGAGGATTATTAAATTCTCAGAGAAGTGCTCACGACTTCATCAGTCGTAAAAGGCGGTGTGATATCAGGCGAAGTGTGTGCACCGGTGTCTTTTATGGCGGCAAATTAGCCAAGACGCTTAGAACACTTTATTAGCGTCATCAAGTTGCATTTTACTGTTGCGCCGCTGGGAGGAGGAAAGTGTTCGCAGTGGTGAAAGCAGCCGGGAAGTGGCTGGCTGGCGACTGGAAGGTGATTAGGAATTTAAAGTTGTGTTTTAATAACTTCGTGGGTTTCCAGTTGTTATGGAAGGTAAGAGTAGGAGGGAGAGGGATATGTATATGAGCTCTTATCCAAAAGCACGATAAATGAAGGAGGGGGGGATGGGGTGAGGATTTATCCAGGGATTTGTAACTTAGGATAAGTAAATCTACATAACCACATACAAACCCACATAGCCCGTAATTTATATCGCTCCCGGTTCTCTATATGTTGTTGTTTTAGATTCAGCTACTCAGAACGACATGTTCCAGTAGCACGGGCTATGGTGAGCCCGAGAGCTCTTCTACAACTCCTACCCTCAGTTATTCTCCACCAATCCAAAGGTGCAACATGTGGCTGTCAGATAAATTGTTCCCTTTGCACGAGCACCTTTGATGCGCGTGCCATCAGATATACACAAATCTATGAGCAACCTCGTAATGGCCATAGATTGTCAAGCCCCAACATACAGTCAATTCAAATATATGTTTTAAATTAATGGGAAAACAACAGCAAATAATCCCTAATGTGTATATGTTGCAAACATTCCCGCACAGCTTCTGACAACTCTATATAGAGCAGGACCTTTGTCAAGCACCCGGCATCCTGTCCCCATCGTCGGTACCACTTAAGAGATAGTGAATTCACGTAAATTTCAAAGAGCTAAATATTATTTCGTAAGGTTTTTGAAATTTACGAACTTACTCGTACGATATTTCATTCCTTCTAATGTTATAATGATCGGCTTCATCATACATACATGTACAGGATGTTATAATGTGTTATTTTTGTATTTTTATGTAATGGTCCTCCTTGAGGGGTCGTTGAGTGCGATACAACGCTCGTTAAAATTCGTTATTTAATAAGGTACAAGAATGTAACAACTCTTGTATATATCTCCAAAAAAAAAAAAAAAAAGTAGATATGTACGTAAGCCTCTCCTGAAGGGCTCTCCAGGTCTCTCCTGAACACCACACCAGCACTGTTCTAAGCTTCACTCGTCGTCAAAAGGTAGACAAGACAGAAGGAGCGCGGGTCAGTAGTGGTCAAACGAGCAGGTTCGGTTTTCAAGGTTGGAAGGAGCTATGGTAAACCCAAGTAATTATAACCATACTAAATGAATTTATAATACTTTCAATCCTTCTAACCTATATTTTTATTAAAGGAGAAGTACAGATCGTTATGTTCAGCATAAAGTTTGACCTGTGACAAGTCAACAGGTCAAACAGTAAGAAGAAGGGAAGACTCAGGCAATATTTCAACAGAAGTATATAATATATTCAGGCTCAAAGGGTCTACAAGACATAAACACAATTTAAAATTGCAAATTAATGTTTTTGATTATTTTTCTCGTTATATAATATTGTTGAGTTGACGCAGGACAATCTTTTGGATGCAACGCTTGATTCATATAATTATTAATCATCTTAAACAATACATAAACATACACAAAGTATATAACAAAGACATATAGTGATGGTATTTCACCCTCACAGGTGTCTCTAGGTGACCCTACCTGTGCTTCTACTTAGAAGAAGCATCAGTTGACGAGCAAGGAAATCGACAAACACGGCTTAACCTACTATACTCATTAGAGCTGCTAAACCCAAGTTGTTATAAGACTGGCAGAGCAATTCCTTGTGAGTGTTCCCCAATGACCTTGTTGAGAAAATATAGTCTCCCCAAAATTCAGAATTTCACAAGCATGACATAAACAACCAATGACAACACAGCCGTATAGTGAGACTGGTTCAGAACGTGTCACTCTCCAGTTGGGGAAAAGAGATCAACACACATCACCATAACTGAATACATGAATTATTCGAAGTTCAAAATATGACACGTTCCCATTGAATTACAAACACAAAAATCAGTGAGAATCGCAGCTTGATCAAAAACCACAATTAATCACGTAAATACCAGTTATTCTGCAGGCGTCCTGCCACACTACACGACAAATATTTACTGTGAATCGATACAGATCTTTTCACACAGTCGCCCCGCCCAGGATGTGTATGTGTGTATGTGTATGTTGGGGAGAAGGCAGGTAGGAGGGGCGCTACGCACAATACACTCTGTCCTCAAATATGTGTATGCGTGCCCCAGTATACACCGTCGTTTCACATAGGTTGAGAGTGGGTGGGTGGAGGTGCCTAATGTATTGTCGCCCCGCATATTATGTGGTAGGGAGGGATGCCAATATTACTCTCAAATAAATGAAAATGCGCACATACGCACGGGTGGCTGTATAACAGCCGGCAGAGAGGAAGGCTGGACTAGGCAGGCCAGATGGCAGGCCAGATGGCAGGCCAGGTGGCAGGCCAGATGGCAAGCAGTGATGGTCTAGGGACAGGTCGTTTTCTAGATCTACAATTCAGTTGGTCAAAGAGGGAATGAAGAGGGAGGGAGGGAGAGAGGAAGAGGTTTGAAGGATGGTTGAAGGGATGCTTAGGAGGCTGGAGAGATGAAAATGGTCAGTCAGAAGGGCGGAGGAAGAGTAAATAAACAAGTGGGTGGTGGCAGTGGGTGGTGGTAGTGGGTGGTGGCAGTGGGTGGTGGCAGTGGGTAGTGGTAGTGGGTGGTGGCAGTGGATGGTGGCAGTGGATGGTGGCAGTGGGTAGTGGTAGTGGGTGGTGATAGTGGTGACCGACATATTATATAGCTGTCTGGATCTCACTCACCCACTGGACGACCCCCTCCCTACCCCTCTACCCTCCCCAGTCAAGGCTTGCTGAGTGCTTTTTGCCGCGCCAAATGTAATTACCACTGCGTGTCCCCCAAGAACCGGTTGCCTGGCAAATTATTCATACAGCGTGTGTGGCGAGCTGGTAACTGGGAAACTGACAAGCTTGCCAAGCCTGGAGCAAATTCCTCGAGGCTTCGTCTTTCTCCATCTTAGTCGTCTAACTTCCTTCGTTGTTGGGTTTCCTCTCCTCCCAATTGCCTGGATCTTCCGCCTTTTGGGCAGCGTGTTGCACAGGAGAATGGCCTCTGATGTTGCAATTTCGAGGGGGAAAATTCCGGCCTTAAAGTGGCTGGTATATCCGGCCGTGGCTGACCTTCGGCGACTTGATCTCTCTCTCTCAGGCGGACATAAATCCCAATTGTGGAAGGTTGTCCGAGTAAGCTAGTGTGTGTGTGTGTGTGTGTGTGTGTGTGTGTGTGTGTGTGTGTGTGTGTGTGTGTGTGTGTGTGTGTGTGCTTGGGTGTCTTCTAGCTTTTTTTGTTCTTATCCTCCATGACAATTTCCCTCAGTCTGAGTAGAAATTCAGAAAAAAATATATTCAGACCACAGAGTGTCTATCTTCTGATGCAAAGTATAATTCAACTCATCAATAAATCCCAAAGTTTTTAGTTTTTGTCATGTATCAGGAAAGGGAATGGCTCTATATATGGCTCTATGACCAGGAGGCCTGGTCGACGACCGGGCCGCGGGGAAGCTAAGCCCCGGAAGCACCTCAAGGTAACCTCAAGGTATATAGTACGGACCGTTGAGGCATTCCACTCATTATCTCCCTCTCCTCTCATATTTCCCCCTCATACTGTGATACTGTGAGGTTCTCGCTTCCACCTTGCTCCTCTGAGCTGCTTTCATAAGGCACGTCCGAAATCCACACTCAAACGGTGTCGAATGTTGTGTCTAGTGCATGATTTCCCTTGGGTTGAGTCGTGCATAAAGGGGTACAAGGCTTCTTGCCTAAGACTGGAGTGTTGTCCATGCAATTTCCTCCATTAATTTTGATAGCTTCCCGTAGTTGTGCACAGAAATGGGGGAATCGATCACATAAGCCGAAGACAGAAGTATTGTTCATGAATCCGTTTTAATTTAATATTTTAGGTCTAAATTCTAACGATACTGAAGTATAAGGAAAACGAATAAAGAAGTGTTTTGAACAAATTTGTCTTAGAACAATCTTAGAACAAACATCTGGGCACGAAGCTAAGTAGGAACGACTAGGGCAAGAACAGCTATAGTAACGAGCAGCTAGGCGTGAACGGCTAGGTACGAAGATACACTCACGTCTCAAAGGCACGCACCCAAGATCCTCTTATCAGATGCCAGGAGCGCCAAATACCGCAGTTGATGGAGTCCATTGTACCATGAAGCAAGTCCCTTGACACTTATTAATGTATGTTCTCCAACCTAACCATCGCCTTTCTCCCGTGTTACCAAGTTGTGTGGTCTTTCCTCTGAACTTATATGGCTTTATTGCATGCAACCATAGATTTCTTAATATTGAAATTATATATATATATAATATAATTTATATATTTATATATACATATATATAGAAATATATAAACTTTATGCTTATTTTTGACATCGAGAGAGCTGCATAAAGGATACCTTCAGAAATATGAGAGATGTATTCCATGTCAAGACGAACGTGACTTTTGGAGGAAAGTTTGTGTGGGTTGAGTAGGAGTGTAGAGAGGAAGTGTGTGTGTGTGTGGAAGTAAGGGGGGAAGTAAGGGGTAAAGGGGTAAGGGGTAAGGAGTCAGGGAGCACCCCACCCTTAGCAGGACCAGGGAGCAATTCACAGAAATTACGATTCAGTGTCATGTTTTCAGTTTAAGAAACTAAAAGACCTATTATGTCAAAAGTTCCAGTTTCTGAAAAGAACTTTTTGTTTTTTTCTGACGAGCTGCGAGGAAAGAATGATTTTAATTGCTAAATCATATATGCTATGTGTATGGTGAGCTCAGATAAATTATTATTTAATAGAGAAAAATTCTCTTAATTTTTGCATTCAAATTTGGATTTATGTAAATACTCGCACTTTTTTAAAGTTTTTTATTTACTTTTTGTTTTTGCAAATTCATAAACATAATTTTCCAGAGGATAATTACTGGCAGTGTTGCCAGATCAGGAGCTGATGTGTGGAAGATATTATAAAAATGAGAGAAATTTAGATATAATGGAAGTACCACAATGGCAGTTCCACAATGGAAGTACCACAGTGGCAATACCATAGTGGTAGTACTACAATGAGTGAGGTGAGTAACCTTGACTTACCTTCATCTTCCCTACAACTTCCCCTGACACTGTCCCACGGGTGACTTGCCTAAATATATAATCCTCCCTTCCCCCCTCTCCCCAGACGACCTTTCGGCTTCCCAGCGGAAGTCTTTCTAAGTTCCGTAGAGCAGAGAGCGGGGAAGGATGGTCGAGAACTGCCTCTCCGAAGCAGCAATCATTGCTATGTGAAGCCCAAGTGGGCAAAACATACTCAATTAACGTCAAATCGACGTTGATTCATCGTTAAATCGACGTCATTTACCTGTTTGTAAACACTCGTTTAACTTCCAGTTATTCCATGTTACACCATTCGTTTACAACGAAATTATATATTTTTTATCATTCATTTACAACCATTTTTACCCAAAATCAATCGCTGTCCTGTTATAATTACAGTAAATTGGACTTCGGACTTTTTTTTTCCTTAGCAGTTTGCAAGTGTTTGTTAGAGGGAGAGACAAAGGCCCTTTCCGTGTATGACCCCAAAATGTATACAAGCTTCGTTATACAGACTTTAATCAATCGTGGCCTGAATAGGGCGCGGGTAGACGTGAAAGAGATTGATGACAGTACAAAGCCCCTGCAATGTGCTCGCTAAAATTATGACAAAATGGGGTTTGTTATTGTTGATAATGGGTGTTGTTCTGAGGGTGTTATGGGTGAGGGGGGGAAGGCCGGGTTGTGGTGACATTGTTCGGTTATGGTGCTGTGATGGTGTGCTCATCACCATCAAGCTGTGGTGATGGTATTTGTGTGATGGTGCAATGGTGGTGTTAAATTGAGGTGACGAGTTGTTCTGATGGTGGTGTTGGGTTGTGATGGTTACGTGATGATGATGGTGATGGTGGTTCGTGGTTGTGGTTGTAGAGACTGTGATGGTGATGGTGGTTCGATATTGCGTGTGATCTTGCTTTAATTTATCTGATGCTTGCGTACCTAGCCAGGTGTGCCTGTAAGAGATTAGGTTTGAATTCTTGCGTCTGTAGCCAGCTTGATACTGACAATGCACTATGGCACTATATCTGTATTCTACCACTATATATTTTTTGTTTTATGCATGAGTTCATCTCCCCTTTATTTTGTATTGATGTAATGGGTCTTTTCATTTCATCCTGTTCCATCAATCACATCTCTTTCAGTTTTAAGTCTATAGTCCAGTAGGCGCTTGTTAATCGTTTCGTGTCACCAGATAATATGTTATAATGAAGGGAAACAATGTCCATTTTGTCCAGTTTTTGATGTCCTTAGTACGATGGGTGCTTGTATATACCGACCTCTCTGGCACTAAATATTTCTCTTTACTTGGAACTCTTCCTTCTCATCGTAACTCTTTGCTTCCCTAACAAGAGACCTTCCCTCACTCATTGTAGTGCTTGACCAAATACACCAGTCTGAGTCTCACAAGCTTGAGTATTGGTCTCTTGCTTGAGACAGTGTCGAATACTTTCTGAGAATCAGTTAAGAGGCAGTCTTATCTATCCTGTCTTCTCTAATTTTTCGTTATCTGATCGGAAAAGAATAACTAATTTATCAATCAGGATATGTACTTGTCAATCAGAATAATCGATCTTTTCAATTAATCCATGTGTTTGGAAACAAGATGTAATTGTCTCTCATGCATGATCCAAGTTCAGACTTGTGGTCAATCAGCTTATTAATTTGCATGCGGATTC